>NC_089786.1:24874776-24879776 GCF_040412425.1 Macrobrachium rosenbergii
ACAATAACCCTTCGGTAACTCTTATATATATGATGGGATTATTGAGAGAGAGAGAGAGAGAGAGAGAGAGAGAGAGAGAGAGAGAGAGAGAGAGAGAGAGAGAGAGAGAGATGCTTATCTCATGGACCCCAATGGCTGACTGAGTGTCTTTGGAACAGCACTGCACTTAACACTCCAACAAACCATTCCAGAATACATGATAAATAGAGTATGTATACATCATACACACATACACAAGTATACACGTGTATGAATACACACACAGGATGAGCTTCGAGCGCCTGACTTCTTATCTACAACTGACATTTCCTGGGACACTCAAACCACCTGAGCAAGCAAAAGGAAATGCTTTTAGACCCAAAATTGGATGGCTGACAGCACGTCAACTTGAACTCTCTTACTGATCCTCATTCCCTCTTCTTCAGATTACGAAAAGAATAATCACAGACACAGCTAATAAATATAGATTAAGCATATATGATAAATGTATAATAGACAACTGGCCGCTATCTGTCAAACTCGTCATGATAAGTTCAGAGGGCTCTTCCGCCTACCTCTCTACATGACTACCTTCACACACTTGGGTAACCAGGATGTGGTGACCTGATAAGAATCTCAAAATATCTCTCTCTGTTCACAATACGCTAAGAATTCGTCATGCATAATACAATTCCAAATATTAAACAAATGGAAAACATACCAAAAACATTGTAAGATCACATAATATACAATCTATCTGCAAGAAAAAGATATTTTAAAGTCATATCTTCACAAAAAATGACGAATCTGCAAGCAAAACATCAAAATTTTCACAGAGACAGAAAAACACTTATAAAATGTTATTTATATTATAACACGTTTATAATATATATATATATATATATATATATATATATATATATATATATATATATATATATATATATATATATATATATATATATATATATATATATATATATATATATATATATATATATATATATGTATATGAATTATATCTGACTCACATCATAGTTGAACCCAGGTCTTTCAATATGAAAGGCAGGGCATATGCCACTAGGTACAAGTCATCTGTGTGGAACCTGAGGGCAACTGCACTAAAGGAATTACTGCAAGCTGATTGCAGATCCATAACAGAGTGTTTCCCCCAAACTTCCTGACTCAGCAATAACCCAGTTGACAGCATTTCATTTCAAATTATCCCTTCTGAATGAATAAGATAGAAATAATCAACACAAAATCATATGTGAAATCAAATAAATTTCTGACTAAAGGATTGAACAGGTCTTTCAATTGAAAGGCAAGTGCACTGCCCACTTTTTACAAGTGATAAAAAGTTGAAACCTGAGGCAAATTGGGTGTTTTGGAATTACCTGGATAAGTACTAATTGCTTGCATACCAGCGTGTTTTCCCCAACTTCCCGACTCAGCAATGACCCAATTAACAGCATTTCATTCAAATTATCCAACATAGTGATATCAGATAGAAATAATAAACACACAATCACATGAGGAACAGGAATAAATTTGACTCACATCAGAATCGAACCCAGGTCTTCCAATTGAAAGGTAAGGGCGCTGCCCACTAGGCCATACAAGTCATAAAGGAAGTTGGGACCTGAGTGCAACTGCACCCAAGGAATTAACTGGACAAGCTAATTGCTTGCATACCAGCGTGTTTTCCCCAACTTCCCGACTCAGCAATGACCCAATTGACAGCATTTAATTCGAATTATCCCTTCTGAGTTAATAAGATAGAAATAATCAACACACGATCATGTGTGGAACAGAAATAAATTTCTGACTTACATCAGGATCGAACCAAGGCCTTTCAATTAAAAGGCAAGGGCACTACCCACTAGGCCATACAAGTCGTAAAAGAGGTTGGAACTAAGGGCAACTGCACCCAAAGAGTACCTGGGCAAGCTAACTGCTTGCATACCAGCGTGTTTTCCCCAAATTCCCGACTCAGCAATGACCCAGTTTACAGCATTTCAAACGAATTATCCCTTCTGAGTAAATAAGATAGAAATAATAAACACACAATCATATATGGAACAGAAATGTGAGTCAGAAATTTATTTCTATTCCATGCGTGATTGTGTATTGATTATTTCTGTCGTGTTCACTCAGAAGGATTATTCTAACTGGAATGAAAATGCTGTCAATTGATCATTGCATTGCGATAGAAATAATCACACGATCATGTGGTGAACAGAATTGGGGAAAACACTCTGCATGCACTTTACACTGCAGAAATCTTTGCGCACCGCATAGATTTCAGTTGCTCCAGACACAGGTTTTTCTCTTTTGACTCAGCATGGCACGTAGGGCAAGAGCAACCTTGCCATTCAGTTGAAAGACCTGTCTTCGATCATGATGTTGAGTCAAAATTTATTTCTTCTTCACATGTGATTTTATTGTTGATTTTTTTTATCTTATTCATTCAGAAGGGATAATTCGAGAATGAAATGCTGTCACCAATTGTTGAGTTGAAACACTCTGTATGAAAGTTTGGGAAAACAACTCTTTTGATGCAAGGGCAGGTATCTTGCCCACTGATCATGGTAATTCTTTGATTTTGTGCATTTTTTTCATAGGTTCATTCAGGGACTAACTTTATAACAATTCTGTAGTTGGAAAGTTTGGGAAAACCCTGTGGCAGTGTCTGCCTTGCCTATATATATATATATATAACAAATATTTTATATACTTATATATATATGTATATATCAATTGAAAATATATATATATATATATATATAGTATATATATATATATATATATATATATATATATATATATATATATATATATATATATATATATATATATATATATATATATATATATATGTATATATATATATATATATATATATATATATATATATATATATATATATATATATATATATATATATATATATATATATATATATATATATATATATATATATATATATATATATATATATATATATATAATATATATATATATATATATATATATATATATATATATATATATATATATATATATATATATATATATATATATATATATATATATATATATATATATGTGTGTGTGTGTGTGTGTGTAATGTGTGTGTGTGTGTGTAAAATGTCAGATGAATAAGTTACAGGAGTATATATACAAAGCATATATAGGTGTGGCATTAAGTCTCTGATGGTAGTGCAGGTGACTGTCCCCCAGAAGGAGGAAAATAAACAATTCCCTAGTGGTTTTGGCCTCATTAACTCCTGTTTTGCGATTCGTCTGGTGTCGACACCAGGCGAATCAAAAAACAAGAGTTAATGAGGCCAAAAACCACTAGGGAATTGTTTATTTCCCTCCTTCTAGGGGACGGTCACCTGCATACCATCGGAGACTTAATGCTTTGTATTTGTACTTATGCTTTGTATATATACTCCTGTAATACTTCATTTGTCCATAGTTTACCAGTGAACAGGGACAAAGAAGGAAGTGCTCGAAATATATGGTTGCAATGTTCAAACAGTGTTTTATGGGCTTCTTATATTCATATATATACATATATATATATATATATATATATATATATATATATATATATATATATATATATATATATATATATATATATGAATGCCTCTTACTGTAAGGTAACGTCATAAAGTTCCGCAAAAAGAGTAAACATACATTGCGACCATATATTTTGAATACTTCTATAATCCTCATCACAGGTGCCATGTGGACAAAACGTAGGTGGCAAGAGCATTTGAGAGGCACATGCAGGTTTGGTAATACGGCGTTTGTGGTATGTAGACGCCCGTTGACCCAGAAGCAAATTCCTGAGATGTATGCTAGTATTGCACCAGCCCCGTTTTTTTTTTTTTGCCATGCCCCTAGGTTAGGTTAGGTTAGATTAGCAACTCTACAGTAATTTGGGTCTGGGAAACATAACGAGATTATTTTCAAGAAAATTCTATGATTAGTCTTCAAGATATGACGTCCGGCTTTTTTTAGGGAATGGTCTCCGTACTCGGTTACATCTCGGGAAAATGTGACCCGGAATGGATGGAAAAAAGGTCATTCCCCTGTGTTTTGCTTCTTATTATCTCCCGCCAGCGTCGAGTCTGGTGAGCGTATCCGCTGGAGCACCTGCTTGAGAAGAGACCTTCTTATTAACTCGTCGGTGAAATCCGATTCGCAATGTTCTCTTGAAAGTTTCATATTGTTGGAATGACTGATAATGGCGGATTACAGAATCTTCCTTTTTATGGTAGCTGCTTTTAGGATACACAAATTTGCGTTTTACTGCTATTTTATTAATGACAGTTTGGCTCTTTAATCGCAAAGGTATCAAGTGTGTAAAATAAGTATACCTTAATTTAACGAGACCAATGAGCTGATTAACAGCTTTCCTAAGGCTGGCCCGAAGGATTAGACTAAGTTTACGTGGCTAAGAACTAATTGGTAACCTAGCAACGGGACAAAAAGCTTATTGTGGAATCCGGACCATATTATACCAAGAAATTAATTTCTATCACCAGAAATACCTTCCTCTAATTCTTCATTGACTGGCCGGAGACTCGAACTCGGGCCTAGCAGAGTGCTAGCCGACAACTCTACCGACTCACCCAACGAGGAACTCAAGCCTGTAAATAATTCAACCACCATTATAGCCGCAAGTTGAAACATTCTAAATGATAGATGAAGAAATGAATAAAGTTAGCCATGAAAAAGAACTACTTTTTCCTCACTTAGTCGGAAAATGATTTAATAATTAGCAAATGAAAACTTAAAATAAAATATAAAATTCTTTATACGAAAATCAGTTGTCAGATGCAGAGGTTCCACAGAAAATAATAAAAAAAACTTTACCGAAGTAAGTTTTTGGAAGCGATGTTCTCACAACTTCTCTTTTCTAAAATTACCCCAAATTATGAAAGTTTTGGAGGCGCTCACTGCAAAGCATGTTTTTTTTTTCTGGCAGGTCTTTATTAAACTTC
>NC_089786.1:24887276-24897276 GCF_040412425.1 Macrobrachium rosenbergii
TTTTTCACTAGAATGGCATGTATTTGCTTCTAGCAATATGGTAAACTCTTCCATACTATTTCTTGTGATATTATGTTTCTGTAGCTTCCAGTACAGTTTACACCTTTAAATATGGGGCTATATGGCTGCCAGAAAAGGTAGAAACAATAATTATAATGAGAAATAATGCCCGTTCAACAATTATCGTTTTAAGCATGGATCTTGGTTTCTGTGGTTTTAGATCCTAATGAGGCCATCTCTTTCGAATAACTCATCCAATTTTGAAGGAAAATTAATAAATGTAAAAGAGTGTATGTCTGCACACAACCAGGGCACACTGGTGACATCACTGCTGTGTAACTCAGCATGGGGTTCAGTGCCAGCTAATCCAGCTTTACTAATCCTGTAGTCTTAGACTAGTAGTTGTAGTATAGTTTAGTTTAGTGTCCCAAATGCTTTCTAACAGCCCCAGACCAGCTATAGTTAGATGCCGCACCTGAATAGACAGGATGTGCCAGCGCGGGAGAGCCCGAGCCAAGGGTATGGGGCTGTACATGATGGTTCATGTACTTACCGGATGGTGTACCAGATCACACGGGACTTAAATGGCACTGGATGAATGATCGGGCAGATGTGGGGAAGTAACCTAGTTGAATCCCATACAGATAATAATCACAGCTGATCAGCCAATCTATGCCGTAGCAAAGCAGGCAGTGGCAGTGGCCTGATCAGTATGGCGAAGACAAATCTGGTAATGTTTGGTGGTGCACATTGAGATGGCAGCAATGACATTTCTTGGTACTCTTCATGTTGCAGTGGTTGGACAGGAGCTCTGGTTGCAGGAGTTGCTTCATCTGGAACTGCAGAATCATTCCTGTCAGCTGCAAACCAGGACACGGCAGATGCACCAGGTTACCCTCTGTTTGTACAAACTCCTGAGGAAGCATACACTGACTACTGTGCTGAAAGCAAACAACAATGAGCAGGCATTAGAGTTTGAGGAGTGGTGTGACCTTCGAAGACAGCAAAGTCCATGATTCCACTTCTGGCACATGGTGTTGTCCGTGGAACTTGTGATATTCCTACTGATCAGGTCCTTCCGTGAGGCCCAATTTTGTCCTCTACTGCCACCAGTCATGAGCTGATACCTACTTCTTTTCCAACAATAATACAAACTATGCTCGTTGGCTGCCTATTCACCTCAGGGACATGCTTACCCTAGAGTTCACACCCAGAGTTGTAGTGAGGGTTCAAGGCTGGCAACTTTGTTGTGCACAAGACCAGTCGCCAGTTTCTCACCATGGCCTCTTTGACCAAGCTCATGAGCAGACCAATGCCTTTATAAAGGCTGATGGCTGAGAGCCATTGGGCTGACCAAAGATCCGTCAGCACTCAGAAGATGGATGGTGGCTGGCCCAGAGATCATCCGCTGGTGTCTGCATACGAAACAGAGGTTCAAGTAAGAGTCTAATGAGCAGACAACACACCATGAACAAACACCTCATCGCATGAAGACATTCTTGGAGAGAGTCAGCAAGCTGTCATTAACTTTGACAACACTTGGGAAGTCCTTTTTCAGGAATAAAGCCAGGATCTGTATTCCATTGACAACAAAGACATTGCCCACCCCAGCTCAGCAGAACTTCTACAGTTACACCTTGACAGAGGCCACACTAAATTTCAGAAGTTTTCAGACTCTTTGGCAAACAATGCAGTCTCCTTCTATGGCTTGCCGATAAAGAAGAACAGAACCTCTCCTTCTTCAGGCAAGAAGCTGCTCCTGTAGAACAGTCAAAGCAGAAACTTCTGAAGGAGGATTGCCAGCTTTTCTCAAAGCTATTTATATCCTGTCAGAGCCGTGAATGTGATCTGCAGGAATTCTTCAGCACGAGAATCAAACATTCCCAGCTTCCCTTAGTGAGGGGTGGTAGGCTGTACATGTCAGGAAGTCTCAGCTGACCTCGGTCCTGGAGTCATGTTACATAGAAGGAACCAAGACTGATGTCCTCATTGTAGATGGATCAGCTTTGGTCCATGCCTTTGCCACCAAAGAAAGGAAAGACCTTTGAGGGCTGCACTTTACTGACTTCTTGCCTGTGATACAATCCTATAGCAGCAAGTACACATCATCACATCTTGTATTTGATGTATACAATACATCAGCCTCAAAGCTGAGACCAGGCTCCAACGTGGTCAGGAGGAAGGCGCAAGGTGACCTGAGACAAGAACACAATTCCATCCAACTGGCGCAATTTCCTAAGACACGATGCCAACAAGACAGAGTTGTTCCAGTTCTGGCAGACAAAGTTGCCCAGATGTCTGCCACAAATGTTGTCATTGCCACGAAAGGGTCTGCTGTCCTCAGCACTCATGAGGCTAGTCTTCAGGGACTGGAAAAGTGCTCTCATGAGGAAGCTGACACCGCATCTTTCTCCATGCCAAATATGCCACAGAACATGGAGCCAAGACCATCACGGTTAAAGCAAATGACACAGATGTTCTTGTCGTTGCAGTCAGTGCTTTCTCCACTCTCCACAATCTAGGGCTAGAGAAGCTATGGGTGGCATTTGGCCAAGGCAGAGCCTGCGCTGGATTGCTGTGCATGACCTGTGCAACTCTCTGGGCCAGGAGAAGGTGAATGGCATGCTCTTCTTCCATGCGTTCACAGGCTGTGATACAGTGTCAGCCTTCAGGCAAGGGCAAGAAGACCGCCTGGCAGACATGGAACATCTTTCCAGAGGCCTCCACTGTGTTCTCCAAACTGAGTCACTACCCTCTCAGAGTGGAAGAGAGTGACCTGAAGGTCCTGGAGAGGTTTGTCATACTTATGTATGAAAGATCCAGCACTGCTGGCACTGTGGATGAGGCTAGACTTGATATGTTTGCCAGAAAACAAAAGGGCATATGAGGCCATTCCACCAACCAGGGAGCTCTCCTCCCAACACACCAAGCGTGCTGCGTACCAGGCTGGTTGTGTGTGGGGCAGGCCACCCAGTGTCAGCCACAGCCAGAGAACCCTGCTGAGTGGGGATGGCAAAAGTCTGGTGAAGCATGGCAAGTCCTCTGGACAACCAACTCGCCCTTAGCCAGAGTTGCCAACAGCTTACCAAATGTGGATGCAAAGCAGGCTGTCGGGAAAGGTGCAAGTGCTACAAGCTGGGTCTTCCCTGCACAGCTCTGTGCACTTGCAAATGTGAAGTCTAGATAAATATTGCCCTCTCTTCAGTAGATAATCTAGCTTGAGCATCCAACGTGTCATGCTGGCACCTACCTTCTTATCCTCGAATTTTTTCAAAGTGTAGGTTGAGAGACCTATACATAGATTGGTTGCGTTTAGTCCGTATTTCTCTTCTTTTCTTTTTTTATGGTTACAGTCTTAGACACAATGTTGTATGTGACCATACCATTACTATTTCAGTTGAAAATAGCATATTAGTTAAACTGTCTGATCACACATGAATATACCATTAAATAAAAACAGTTGGTCTCTATGTCTGCTAGCGCTGTGGATAGAAAAAAAAAAAACTTTTATGGCAACCATTTTGTACGCCATCTTGGTTACAATTCATTTAGTAAGGGTTTTCAATAAAATGTGTGGTATGGAACATTTTTATAACCTAAAAGTCGAGGTTTAAAAAAAACTGGCATATTCCATCCAATAGATGCTCCCAAACCAGTGAATCTCAACATAGATGGCGGCCATTTTTGAAAAATAGCCGCCATCTTGGATTTTCAGGCCAGCGCCCTTTCTAAGAGAGCGTAGTCTTAGGAATGTTTGTGCCAAATTTCATGCTTGTTTCACTATCTGAACGATTTTTACAGCAATCTGCTGCACTATCTCCTCCTTGTTCAGGCACTTCCATATTCATGGTTCTTTTAGGTACAGAATCCTCCTCTCTTCTCATAATATGTCCAAACCATTGTAATCGTCTCTGTTGCAGCTTCTTTGATATTTTTGTAACTTTCACCGTCCCTCTTATGTGTGTGTGCGTGTGTGTACGAAACATTAAGCCATTTACCCTAACAAAAGTACCTCCAAGAAGGATACATTTGAGAATGGTGTGTGCCTAGTTCACACTTTACCTGCTATATCGTGGATGAATCTTTACGGCGTTAAACGACTGCAAAATTAATAGCATCTTCGCATTCCTTCACAGAATGCTCGTTAGTAGTGTAATGAAACCTCCTACATGTAGCCCACTGTGCCATTCGCGTCTCCTACACACTCTTGTACTCTGGATATTCAGAGCCTTCTTCCAGAATATCTCTTCCACTCCATCTATCAAACTCTTTCTATGCCTTCCCCTTTATTCTAAAATCAATGAATTATAAGCTTTTTAATTAATCTATCGTTCTCCATTCTGTTACATACTTCTTATTTTGTTGATTACATGCTTTCCTGTATACAGTCTTCTATTTCTCTGTACATGGATGAAGCACCTCAAAACATGTTGATCCGTCTTTCCATTTCATATAAGCTCTTTATGACTACATTTAAATATCCAGTCATTTTTTTTTTCTCATTTTTCCTTTCACGTTCGATGTCCAACTTCATTTTCATAGATGAGAGTTGCTCAGCAACCTGTTCATGAAGTACAATGTTAGTTTATTCTATGTGTTAGGTGCGACCAAAATCTTGACTGTAAAAGCTGTTAGGGATTAGTTAGACCACGTGCATGCACCACGATTAGATCACAGAGAGGAGAGAGTGTTAGCTATCTGAAACAGCTTTTTTTTTTTGCTTTGCATGTTGCCTCATGTTTTCACCACAATAGTTAGGCAGGGAAGTGATAAATCATGTGATATCTAAGGAAATTGTGCATTATTTTCTCTTCCACATACTTCAGACAGTTTGCAGTCTGCCATTTTAGCTAGGCAACACAGTTAGCTGGGCCGTGAATTCATGCCCAGCCAGCAAATTTCACTCACTGGCCTCCTCTCTCTCTTCCAGTAGCATTAGCGATTGCATGTGAATTTAGAGTAACGTTTCATGTTTCCCAAAGTCGTCCTTTGAGAAAACTTAGCATTCGCGTACCTCATTTCATTTAGGGCCACGTGAGTCCAGAAATTTTGCACATAAAGGAATCACTTTCTTAAATTATTTCTAGCACAATTGCAAGCGAAATGCACATGTGAAAGTCATCCCTTTTTAGCACGAGTCATAAAAAGTCTGTGAGACCAAGCAAAATCTTTCGTTTATTAAAATGCAATCAGTAGACGGCGAGAGAATGAATTCCCAAAATTGTTCATCCATCTCATAAAGTCCCTTGCACCTTTGTTTCGCATGTGCCGAGTCAGTCAAAACATTGGCCGTCGTCACGCAACTACAGGTAAAGTAAACACGATCCTTGTGATCATGTGCTAGTCGGGTTCCTATAAGCAGTGGTTCCCAAACTGGGGCGCGCCCCACTAGGGGGGCGTGAGGACGATACAAGGGGGGCATGAAGTCATCTGCTCGAAATTACTTGTTTAATAGAATAATAAAATCATTAAAAGAACAAATATCTGTCATTACATACATGCAAAGTATAATTATAGCAGTCACTCCAACCCACTTTCTATTAAGCTAGTTCTCTTTACACGTTTTGGACACATCACTGATACCAACCAACTGACGCCACTGAGGGACTCGTCACAAACTCCCAATACTCCATCCCGTCAACCCGAGCACATATTCCCCTTGTCCACGGTAGGGATTTATTTCACTCTTCAATCCATATGTGATTATGGAGTGTTATTGTGATTTCATATGTGATATTACAATGGCTGTTCTCCTGCGTATAATTGTGTCAACGTTTTCAGCACGTTCTACATCATATCTGGAAATGTTTGTTTGTGTATATCGATGGTTGTTGTCAGTTGCGTATCGATGGTTGTTGTAGCAGTGGTCAACGAAAATTGCATGTGTTTTTATATATGTAGTATATGATATGGTGAACGGGGACGATATGGGCGTGTATGAGTGACACATTGTAACCTTGACGATTTGCAAGGGTAGAACGATGCAGTATGGAATGTCTTGTTGATTGTGTGAAATACTCGTTGTGATCGAAAGTGTGAAAGGTGAATAGTACGCTGTGAGTTTTGTATGCTAGTTTGAATGTATGGTGAAGTGTGTGCGTTGATTCCAGTATAGGCGGCGAATTAAGTGTGTGTGACAAATTAATGTACTGTATAACTGAGCATTTTCGTGTGTGTAGTTTTACTTCGTTTGCTTCTTCTCGTTGTATTTTCCGCTGTTGTTCTCATTGTCATTATTGTTAAGATATAAACCACGTTGTGTACTGAATATTTGTGGTATGTTACAGATTTATGATTTCCAGTTGTGTGACCTATATGTTATATGAATGTGTGGTGTGGTGCATGCCAATATGAGTACGGTATGTTATATAACTACTTAGTTGTTCCATATATAGATTATAAATTTGTTGCTATTTTCACTTTGCAGAAATGTCTGGAGCAAAGAAAAAGAAAGTATTCAGATGAATATATCAAGTATGGCTTCACTGTTACAGAGAGGAATGGAATTCATCTCCCTCAGTGTGTCATATGCCATACAGTCCTCAGCAATGACGCCTTAAGACCTGGTCGTCTGGAGCGACATTTGAGCACAAACCACAAAGCATTAAAAGAAAAGCCAAAGGAGTTCTTCATGTTTAAACTGTTAGAATCATATGAAGCTGGACTCAAGCAGTGTTTTCATCAAGAAACGTGGAAACTAGTGGAAGCATCTTACAAGCTGTCACTACTTATTGCAAAAGCAAAAAAGCCTCACTCTGGGAGACTCTTGTAAAGCCCTGCCTTTTGAGAGCTGCAAATACTGTGCTTGGGAAAGAAAGCCAAAGAAAGTTATCAAAGATTTCCTTATTGATAACACAGTGAAGCGTCGCATTGATGAACTTTCAGAAGACATAAAAGAACAAGTTTTGGACAAAATAAAAGCATCTCGCTTCTTTGCAATACAGTGCGATGAAAGTACTGATGTTACTCACCTCTGCCGGCTGCTTGTTTATTCTCGATTCGTGGATGAAGGAACTGTGAAAGAAGAAATTCTTTTCTCAGCAGCAATGGAGACAACAGCAAAGGCCATCGATGTTTTTTCAAAGGTGCATGAGTTTTTCCATGAGTACGGTCTTTCATGGGAAAAACTAGTCGGTGTTTGTACTGACGGTGCCCCAGCAATGATTGGATCTCGCTCTGGATTTGTGAAACTGGTGAAAGAAAAAATCCTGCTGTAACTGGGACTCACTGTGTTATCCACAGACAATCATTAGCAAGCAAACTCTGCCAGGTAATCTACGCAGTTCACTGAATTTGGCAATAAAAGTGGTGAATTTTGTAAAGAATAGCTCTTTGAATTCTAGGCTTTTCGCAGCTCTTTGCTCAGATCTGGGCACTGATTACAAGACTCTCCTGTTTCACACCGAAGTCCGCTGGCTTTCCAAGGAAACATGCTGAGTCGTCTTTACGAGCTCAAGGATGAAGTGGAAATTTTCTTGCAGGAGCAGAAACAAGACAAACTGTATGAAGCATTCAGAGAGGAAGACTTTCAGCTCTCACTAGCATACTTGTGGACTTTTTTGAGGCTATCAACAACCTCAATTTGAAGTTACAAGGAAGAAACACAAACATCATTGCACACTGATGTAATCAGAGCTTTCACCGAAAAATTCATCTTTGGAAAAGAAAAGTACAAGTTAGGAACTTTTCATCGTTCTCACATCTGAATGAGCTCTTGCCTGAGAAGAGAAAACTGAGCAGTATGACGTGACAAAAGAGGTTTTATCACATCTGGATTCCCTTGCTGAGGAATTTATACACTATTTTCCAGATGTCTCAATGGAGAATTCTCTTTGGACATTGGTGCAGAATCCATTTAACACTGATGTGGAGTTGCTACTGGAATCACTGCAAGAGGAAGCCATCGATTTGAAATCTGACTCGAGCGCGAAAAGGGACTTTGAAACAATGAAGTTAGAAGAGTTTTGGGTGAAATATCTCCCCATGTACCCAAAAGTAGGTGAAGAAGCACTTCGTGTGATTCTTCCCTTTTCTTCTACTTATCTTTGTGAAGCAGGATTTTCAGCTCTTGTTGTTCTGAAAACAAAACAGCGCAACCGGCTTGATGTAGGAAATGACTTGCGTTATGCTCTGTCATCCTTCAATCCTAGAATTTCTGAACTTGTGAGGAAGAAGCAGCAGCATCCATCTCACTAAATTTGACCAGAAATTGTGCCTTAGTCTCATAAGTATTTCCAAATATTATATGCCATGTTTTCAAATTATCTATTCTTAAAATTGCAACTCAATTTTGCCAATTTGCTAATGTTCAAACTTTTTTCGCTCACTTTGAACCAAATGTTTCGTTTTTAGTTACTGGAATGTACTATTATTTGTTTGAGTGGCTTTCATTATTAAATGTAATACAAACAGAAATCTGTTTTCCTGTACAATGCTAAGAAATAAATGTAAGAATCATTTCATATAAAAAAAAAAAAGAGAGAGGAGTGGGGGCGTACGGGTCTACTGGAAGCAAAAAGGGGGCGTCAGGTAAGATAGTTTGGGAACCACTGCTATAGAGTAAAGGTAAATTTTTTTGCACATATGATCTAGGAAAATATAACTTTGTCCCATGCACGGTAGATTTAAGATTTTATACTTGTCATAATCTGCCGCATTTATTCTCGCGTACTTCAAAAAAAGCAAATTTTCCTTGTCACATTCTATGCAATTATCCTTTGCTGAGGAGCCAGCTAAATTGATTTAATCACGTATCTAGTTGTGTATCCTCCAAAGCTATGTGTTTCCCACTTATCTAAGGGCAATCTCATGTAAAAAATTTCAGTGTAAGCCATCCATTCCCCGTACCAGTGCCCAAGCGTTTCTCATCAAACCAAACCCTCTCCTAAGGCTTAGGCTAACCATTTCTTTTATATTTTACGACATTGTGCATATCCAACAAACCCTGAGTTCTATGGAACAAATCTGAGTCATTCATTAAGAACACAAACCTTGACTTCTTTGGAATAAAATAAAAGCGTTCATCGTGCACAAACCTTGAGTTCTTCAGAACAAAATTAAGGTGTTCATCGAGCACAAACCTTAAGCTCTTCAGAACAATATAAAAGTGTTTATCGCACACAAACCTTGATTTCTTCAAAACAAAATAAAAGCATTCATTTTGCAAAAACCTTGAGTTCTTCAGAACAAAATAAAAGCATTCATCGTGCACAAACCTTGACTTCTTCGGAACAAAATTAAAGCTTTCATCGTGCACAAATCTTGAATTCTTTGGAACAAAAAACCGTTCACCCCGTACAAACCTTGAGTTCTTCGGAACAACATAAAAGGGTTCATCATGCACAAACCTTGAGTTCTTCGGAGCAGCATAAAGGCGTTCATCAAACACACACCTTTTCTTAAGAACAATATAAAACCGTTCACACTGTGAGTTCTTTGGAACAGCATAAAAGCATTCATAACACACAAACCGCGAGTTCTTCAGAACAGCAAAAAAGCGTTCATCACGCACAGACCTTGAGTTCTTCAGAACAAAATAATTGCGTTCATCACGGTTCTTAGGAACTGTATAAAAACGTTCATCACGCACAGACCGTGAGTTCTTCGGAACAGCATAAAAGCATTCTTCACACAAAAACCTTCAGTTCTTTGGAACAACCTAGAAGTGTTCATCATGAACAAACTCTTGAGTTCTATGGAACTGACCCGAAGCCAAGAGCCACATCCAAGCCGAGCACTTTTTCTAACTGGAGCCCCAGGACTTCGGCACCGTGCAGGCCAAGGATTTCAAACAGTTCTTGAGCATTGGAAAGTGGTTCTGACTGGCGGGGAAAGACCTGCAAAATTGGGTCTTACAGAGTGCTGACGCTGCAAAGTAGAGAGGAAAAGGAAGAATGAGACAGAGCTAGGGAAGAACAAGAAAAAAAGGGAGAAGGAAGCCAGTGAAGAACAAGAAAGAAAGGAGGAGGGAGCCAGTGAAGAATGAGAAAGAAAAGAGAAG
>NC_089786.1:24899776-24907276 GCF_040412425.1 Macrobrachium rosenbergii
AAGGCTTTGAAAGACAAATTTATCCAAAAAAGTGCGAAGAATTCGAGAAAGTTAAAAGGGCATTGTGGCTTATGGACACTATATATGTATCTGGTAAAAGTGACCAGCAGATTCTACATACACACACACACACACACACACACACACACACACACACACACACATATATATATATATATATATATATATATATATATATATATATATATATATATATGGTCTCCACCTGGCCTACTTACTGCATTCCTTGTTCAGGGGTCGAACCCGGGGTCTAGCTCATGAACAGAGGGACTTAATAATACACCTTGGGATTCTGACTGCAATTGCTAGGTCAGGCTGGAAACCTAATAGAAAAAAGAGTTGGGCTGAGGGCCGTACTTCAACAAGGGACTGTTGCAGATAAACACTTAGGTTTACTTTAACTGGAATATATTTACAATTAAATTCATCAATCAGAAGACTGGGGAATGATAGGCAGATACAACAGGGGTTGCCACACAGTTAGTAATGCTGTCACTGTTAAAAAATTGAATAGTCTATGATTAATACTCTTGAAAGGGATACTGAAGAATTGATTGCAGTGATCTTTTCACTGCAAGAAGCACAAGACAAGTTGATGTTTCTAAAGCTGATGTACCGTCTGCAATTTTATAATGCCAGAGGTTACACAAGGATAATTATAACTATCTCGGACGAATTGAGGGTTGCACGGAGGGTGCCAAGATAACTCGATTCTGGTACAATATACTTACATTAAAATTCACACAGAGCTAAGTGAGTTAGGTCTTTGTGATAACTCACATTTCAGAAAAGAAAATGAGAGTGCAGTGGAAGATTAAAGATAGGTGACTGTTGAAAAAAAACTCTAGTCAGGATTTTACAATATAACAGAGCGATGGAGGGGCCTCGTCGAATTTCACCAGTTTTGGAGGGACGAGTTTAATGGGAAAATGCACATGTAATGTCACTGGGTGGTCGAAAGGTGACCACGTGGAGGGGTCAACTCAATAAGGAGCATGCAAGGGGTAGTGTGTCGGTCTGCTAACGGGTTGTTTATGAGAGTGCCGACCGTTGTTTCCCTCCTTACATGCCCTCGGGGGTTATTTTCCTGCTCCTTCCAGAGGTCCCTGGGATCAGAAGATGGTGGTTCAGTCACCTCATTTTCTATGTTGGGATCTTCCCCAAATCCTGGTGACTTCTGGCAACCCATGTTTGCCAGTTTTTATGGGGACTCACCCTTTCTGGCAGATTTTCGGCAGGCTTCGTCTCCATTCGCCTTTTATCTGAAAAGAGGTAATTCAAGCAGTCACCAAGGATTTAGGAAAGGTAAACAGATGCACCAAAAAGGGTAGCATGGAGAGAAATTTACATAAGGGCTGAGTTTCTCATGCCCTTCCTCTATTAGGTATCATTAAGAAATTATGTTATTTTGAGATGCAAGGCCGTTTGGAGGTTTGGATTTGCTTAGGGGGTGGTTCCCCACTTAACAGCTTCCCCACAAAGTTGGCAGTTACACCTTGAATTGGGTGGAAATGTCAACAACTAGGTGAACTCAATTGAACAAACTGATAACTTTCTACTTCCCTTTTGTGATAACATTACATTTTGGAAAAGTAATTAATTCTGCAAGTAAATCAAAGCAAGGTACATCTCACTGATTTTTAAATTGGAAGTTAAGTAGTTTACATTATGCTTCAAGTTAAAGTCACATATATTTCATGTTATTATGTTTAAGCATCGCTATAGCAAATGCAAAATTAAAAGGTCTGTAAATTAATATTTCAAGAGTATGCAGTAAGTAACAACATGGAGAACAATAATAGGCTTAGTACAGCATTAAACTTCAGGTTAGACATGCACTTGATTAATATGGTTACTTTGACAGTCCAAAATCATGCTGTTAGGGTGCCTTGAGGAGGCATTACAAGGAAGTCCTCTTGGGCTTAGGTTAGGTGATGCCACAATATTTGTATGCATCAGCATGGTGCCAGATGTGGCACTAAGAACACGGGTGCCTTGTGGCACCGAAACCAAGTACAATGAAGGACAATCAAGTATGTAAACTGCAAGTACGTTGCGAGTCACAAGTAAAATAAATGACAGATGCAAGAGTAGGTAAAAGTTATCATTAATATACCAGAAATGCATTTCTTAGCCTATGAAAGCTGGCTAGGTTCATTCTTTAGCCCCATAGGGCAAGACAAGGGCAGCCAGAGGGCACGACCCCTCTGGCAGGAGCATCTGCCAATGGCAATGGCAATGGCGCTGTGGCAGGGTGGCTCTCATGCAGTTAGGCTGCATGGCTCTGTTAAATTTATTTTTAAAAAGTTACCTTGTCGTTGTAGGCATTAAATAGGAAGTCAAAAGACTTACAGTATATAAAAAAATTTGGCAATTGCACTCTGCATTGGCAGAGTGGGAAGCTAATTAGGATGAGGAAACATTTATAGGCTTATACAAAGGGTTCATGAAGGGGCAAGATTGCCAGGAATATATATAATTAGAAAAGGGGAAGGAGCGAGAGAAATGGTCAGAGTGGTAGAGGTAAACATTACAAGAAGTTAAGTCACACACTTGTGAGAAGAATAAACATGGGAAGAAGCCCGGCATCCTAATCGGGACAGAGGTGCCAAAGTTCTTTGCAAGATACTGGTGAGGCATTGTGCCAGAGGGTGCTAGTGTGAGGAGAGCTCAACAGCTGTTATTGGGCTACATGGATTTATCTGTGCCCATGACCTTTCTTCAGTGGACCTCCTTGGTAGGGGAATCGGTGGAACTGAATCCGGGGGAGACATAGAAGTGCCACCTGCTCCGGTTTCTTTGATAGCCAAAGTAGGGGGCATTCGTTACAAGCTCAACTACTAGTCATTGCGCTTCCTTGAATTCATCAGCCAGTGGTGATATGGCAGAATCCTTATTCATGGTTTTGTCTGTGGAGGACTGAGAAGGAGACGAGATCATGGTGGGCATGAGAGGCATGCAGGTTGCCATGACCAGCTCAGGCATGGGTTGCAAGGCCGCACCTTTGGGTGAGCTTCTGCTGCGGTTAAAGGAATCCGGAGCTGACCAGAGTATGCTGTGGATGGCTCCCGCACCAGCACTGGCAGTGGTGCCAGGCCGGAGGGGGAGAGGCAACCCAGACTGGAATCCCTTGGAGGAAGATTCAGGGTGCGCCTTAGCACTGGCACTGGGGCAGGGCCTGGCACTGGAATGTAATTTATCAGGGCCTCGACAGTTGAGCCTGGCATTACTCAGGGTACTCAAGTGGTTTGGCATAATCTCATTGGGGGACGTGGCAGGAGTGTCAGGCTGATTCTCAGCCTTCGAGCTCCACTGTTCCGTGGAGTACCCAGGTTTTTTACAATAGCTACACATGGGCTTCTTGTGAGGGTGCCCATTCTTGGGCAGAGGCTGACCGGTGGTAGGGGGAGAGGGCCCAAATCTTATGGCCCCAGGAACTGGCTGTAGGATGGTGAGTGTCCCAGTGGTCTACAAATGGCAGCGCTCATCTAGTGCTGGAGGGTTCTTGTCGCAGAAGTAAGTAGCGAGGGCCAGAGGGGTGTAGTGTAGGAAGTCCTTGAGCTGAAAGGTTTCTATTATTTATTATTTATAGCGCTGCGGGATTCTAGCCACTGCTTGATTGCTCGGGACTTATGGCATGCCCAGTCAGCCCGTGTTTAATCTGCCTCCTTTGGGTGTCCTCACCAACGTTGTCGCCATCTTTTTGGGGATGGACTTGTAGGCCTTAATTATGGCCTTCCCAACCACTGCAAGATTTCTGTGGTCTGCTAACGGGACAGAGCGGAACTCGGTTTGGCCCTTTCCCTTCAGAAGTTTTGATGGCAGCATAGAGATTTTTGCAGGCTGGGGCTTGAGATTCCTGAGGACCTCTTCCACTTAGTCAAGCCAGGCCTCAGGCTCTGGGTCACTCCATTTTGGCATCAATGGAGCTTGCGGCAGTGATACAAGACAGTGGAGGCATGGTTGATGGACTACGGATCCCTTGGGTGGCCATGGCGAGCTCATGGGCTCGATCCCGGTCTTCCTTAGCTAATCTGTCTTGGTTCTCTCGTTCTTCCTGTGCTAACCTGTCTTGCCTCTCTCGTTCTTTCTGCTCTAACCTGTCTTGCCTCCCCCTTTATCCTAGGCTTCTCTTTCTGTCTCCTTTTTATCAACCTAATCTAGCAACTCCTGGCCCTTGAGTCCCGTGGTTTTATCGGTAGTGACAAGGGCTATGATGTCATCAGAGTATGGAACAATATTTTTGAGGCGTCGTGGGAAGCTTTCCTATTCCAGGGAGCTGGCTATATTATCCCAACTGAGCATAATTCGCAGGTTCGAAGGACGTTCTTTATGTAATCGTGTTGGAGAACGTGCTCTTAAATGCAGTAACTAGTAGCTTGAAGAGCTTAATGCATTCTTAGTTGAACGTAATTAATGAATAGTTCGAAGAAAGTACTCTTAAATGGAAGTAACTAGTAGCTTGAAGAGCATAATAGGTTCTTAGGTGAACGTAATTTATATACTGTTCGAAGAACGTGCTCTTAAATGAAAGTAACTAGTAGCTTGAAGAGCATAATGAGTTCTTAGGTGAACGTAATTAATTGATTGTTCGAAGAACGGGCTCTTAAATGAAGGTAACTAGTAGATTGAAGAGCGTAATGGGTTCTTAGGTGAACGTAATTAATAAATAGTTCGATGAACGTGTTCTTAAATGAGGTAACTAATAGCCTGAAGAGCTTAATGAGTTCTCAGATAAACATAACGAATAAATTGTTCGAAGAACGTGCTCTTAAATGAAGTTAACTATTAGCTTGAAGAGCGTAATGGGTTCTTGAATTTAATGTTCTTAATTGAACGAATTGAAGGGGTTCTCGGAACTCAAAATGTAATATCTCTGCGAAAGATCAAAGTCAGTTACAAACAAAAGAAACCACTTATGACTTTTGCTCTACTTTGCAGATTTAATATGCTGTGAACACCAGTAATAATTTTCCTTCCCACGAAAGTGATTTCAAGCAGCATTTAATGAGGAGTAAAAAATAAAGTAAGATGATTACTTAATTGGTAAAGGTACGTAAATGAACGACTTTAAGTGGTTCTCAGGACGTAAGGTTCGTAAGTGAACGACTCTGGCGTGTCCTAGAACGTTAAGGAACGAGCTTAAGATGTTCTGAGAACGTAAATAATGTTCGTAAGTGAACGACTCAGGCGTGTTCTTGGACAAAAAGGGAAAATTCTCAAAGGAATAAATGTATCGTGTCCATAGAACGTGGGCGTTCGTAATTGAACGGATTTATTATGCTGAGAAACACCTATGGTTGGAGCAGATAAGCGTACGCTGCGAAACAAGTTTCGGTAACACACGTCCAAATGCAAATAATATGACGATGTTATAAATTTCAGTGCCGAGGCAAAGTAAGTAAACCCTCCTGATATGACGGGTACAGAATGCTAAAAACTAACATGCACGGATTGAATATTTTTTTTAATGGTCAAGTTACCTGAATGGCCCGTGCCTAAATGGTACGCGTATTAACACAATGGTTGCACTCGCATGGTATTTGATAAGGGGGTTGGCAGCTGAATGAAACACGTGCTGGTCGTTGTGAGTGAAATCTCGCAAGAAAACTTATGAAAAAACGAACGGAATGGTTTTCCCAACTTGGCGCTCGGGATTTATGAATGCGTACTGTAGAAATTCGCTCGATTACTTATAGTTAAAATGGCGGTCAAAGGCAATGAGTTCGGGATTTACAATGGCTCACATGTCACCAAATGGAATTATTTTTTCCTGGACGTAACAAAATAATTATTTATAATTTTAAACAGTGTTTTTATGGAAACCTGGCGCTTTTGCTACGACGAGAGAGAGAGAGAGAGAGAGAGAGAGAGAGAGAGAGAGATACTCCATCGAGGCGAAAAATTTCTAGTTGGGCTATAATTCGCGGTCCTAATTTTACGGTGTACCTAACTAATTTTTTTTTTTTTTTTTGGACGACAAATTATCCAGAGAACACAGAGGAAATAAGCGCGCTATTTCCTTACTTTATCACTTATGTTCGTACTTCACTGCTTAGCTAATCGTAGCGGTTAAGACATGAAGACTACGATGCGTTAGTCACAATTTTTGTGTTTTATGGAAGATACGTTCTCTCTTTGCTGTGAAAAATCGTGTTAGCATACACGGGACCTATTCTTTCCTAACAATGTACACAGTCACGGTTTTATTCACACCTATGGCAAGCTAAAAATAATAATATCGTACTTATGCTATTGGAACTTGTTTGCTTGTGCTTATTTTAGGATTCACATCACCAGATTCGTTTCTAATCTCGTATCCTGCTTTAGCAAAAGCTACTGGCTGGAATCTACGATTCTAGGCATTAGGTCGCCACTTTTTAAAGTTTTAGCTGGCCAGCTTACTGTATTCCTTGTTCAGGGGTCCAACCCGGGGTCTAGCTCGTGAACAGGGGGCTTACTAATACACCTTGCGATTCTGACTGCAATTGCTAGGTCAGGCAGGAAACTTAATAGGAAAAACAGTTGAGCTGAGGGCTGTACTTCAACAAGGGACTGTTGCAGATAAACACTTAGGTTTACTTTAAATGGAATATATTTACAATTAAACACATCAATCAGAAGACTGGGGAATGATAAGCAGATACAACAGGGGCTGCCACGTGGTTAGTTATGCTATCGCTATTCAAAATTTGAATAGTCTATGATTAATACTCTTGAAAGAGATACTGAAGACTTGATTGCAGTGGTTTTTTCACTGCAAGAAGCACAAGGCAAGTCGGTGTTTCCACAGCTGATATACCATCTGCAATTTGATAATGCCAGAGGTTACACAAGGATAATTGTAATGATCTTGGGCAAATCAAGGGTTGCACAGAGGCTGCCAAGATAACTCGATTCTGGTACGATGTACTTGGATTAAAATTCACACTGAGCTAACTGAGTCAGGTCTTTGTGATAACTCGCACTTCAGAAAAGAAAATGAGAGTCCAGCGGAAGATTAAAGATACGTGACTGTTGAAAAAATCTCTAGCCAAGACGTTGCCTTATAATGGAGCGATGGAGGGCCTTGTCAAATTTCACCAGTTCTGGAGGGATGAGTTTAATGGGAAAATGCACAGGTAATGTCACTGGGTGGTCGAAAGGTGACCACGTGAAGGGGTCAGCTCAAAAAGGAGCATGTAAGGGGTAGTGTGTCGGGTCTGCTAATGGGGTGTTTCTGAGGGTGCTGACCGCTGTTTGTCGCCTTACATGACCTCAGTAGCTTCTTTTCCTGCTCCTTCCAGAGGTCACCTCGATTTCTATGTTGGGATCTTCCCCAAATCCTGATGACTTCTGGCAACCCATGCTCGCCAGTTTTTATGGAGACTCAACCTTTCTGGCAGATTTTCGGCAGGCTTCATCTCCATTCGTCTTTTATCTGAAAAGAGGACATTCAAGCTGTTACCAGGTCTTTAGGAAAGATAAACAGATGCACCA
>NC_089786.1:24912276-24917276 GCF_040412425.1 Macrobrachium rosenbergii
CATGGCTGTATCTAACTCCGTCACTCATTCTAAAAATACAAGAAATGTAAAATGAAAAATAGCTTAATAGAAACTCAAAATGATGTACTTGGAAATAGGCTAAAGCAGAAAACTTCATAACTTTCCACTTGTTCTGTGGGGGGGGGTGCTCCAATTTTGAAACACCTGATATATATATATATATATATATATATATATATATATATATATATATATATATATATATATATATATATATATATATATATATATATATATATATATTACAGATATAATGAATGCATGAATACGTGTTTCACAGAAATAACATTCTGATTCACTCCAGGAATGAGACTAAGTCTCCTAGAGACAGGCCATCGCAGTCCTGACTAAACTAGCATGGCCATAAAGGAAGCTTGAAGCTAAGTATACTGAACGTAAGGTATTTCACGGGTACTGTGTACTTAGATTCCAACTTTGTTTATGGCTGGTAGCTGAGTCACCGCCTTGGCCAATCACTCAGGAGAGTGTGAGTCAGAAATTTATTTCTGTGAAACATGTACTCATGTGTTCATTGCTTCATCATATCTCACGATGAAAGGATAATTCTAAGGAGATGGTACCAACTAAATCGCTGATGGGCCGGGATGCTGAGTAAAATTTCCGGGTGTTAGATTTCATGAGCCTGCCCTGGAAAAATCTCAGGTATGGTGTACTTAGGTTCAGCCTCTTCTATGACCTTATGAACTGAGTCGTACCACCTTGGTTGTCACTTGAGAGACCAAAATTTGTCCCTGGTGCGATTCAGAAGTCACACACACATACACACACACACACACACACACACACACACACACACACACACACACACATATATATATATATATATATATATATATATATATATATATATATATATATATATATATATATATATATATATATATATATATATATATATATATATATATATATATATATATATATATATATATATATATATATATATTTATATATATATATATATATATATATATATATATATATATATATATATATATATATATACACACACACACGTTTGTTTGTGAAAGAACTAGAGAGAGAGAGAGAGAGAGGCTTCTTGTAATTTCACTCATACGAAACTGATCAGCTCAAATATAAATAGTTCTTGTACAATAAGCGCCAAAAGTGATGCGACAAATTTCAGAGGATTTCGTTCGAAATTCACTATCTGGCAACTACAGCACGTAGCTCAAAACTTATTTTTTCCTTCATTGAAAAAGCTCTATCAAGCAAAATAAAGCTAACATATGATGCACAAATATCAAATCTATGGTATTTATAACAATCATAAGAAAAATTGCGGTAATATTGATTATTTCAAAGTTTAGTTATTGCTTCAAACTGTAGAAACGAAACAATTTGAAATTTTCGTTCAACACAGGACTACCAACATTACCGACGTATATTTAGAGGAATGTGGAAAAAATTATTTTATATCATAGCGTATTATCATTTATTTTAGCAAAGACGTATAAAACCATGCAAGTAGCAATATAATATAAATGTAAAATCTTCGTAACATTAAGCATAATCAACCATGAATGCGTCTAGATTCAACAGAGAAGTTGGGCGTGGTTGGTAGTTTGATTTCAGCTTCTAGGACTATATATACCGTTCGGACTCTACTTCAGCTTTGGCTTCGGTTTCGACCACGGCACCAACGTAATATTATCTACCCAACCTGAATCACCAGCCGTGTCATACTAGAAGAGGGTGTCTTTGCCTAATAACCCCCATCGCTAGCCAGTGCCTACCAGTATTTTTTTAGGGGTTGGTGCGGCTTGACCGAGGGCCTCCAGCATCAGCCGTAGTCATAGCTACCGGACGAACACTGTTCTGACACTTCGCAAAAGTGGTCATGCAACCTCTGATAAGATGGATCAGCTGACAGTGATTACGTAAATTCTAATCAAGATGGATCAGCTGGTGATTAGACCGCGAACCGAGGGCATCAGAATCAGTTAGGAGATCTGCAATTGAATTGCATCGGACACGAACTCCAGTGCAAGAAATAGCACGACGTTTAAATCTCCACAGAGCAACTGTATATAGATGGTTGAAGAGATATAACGAAAAGTAGGACTAGCAGGACTAGAAAATCAAAAGAAGATCTGGTCGACCTCGCTGCACGACAGAAGAGGAAGACAGGCAGATGATTGGATTTGTAAGAGAGCATCCAATAACATCATCAACAATAGTTAAAAAGACAAACTAGCCTCCACATATCAAACACCACCATAAGACGTCGTTTGAGAAGAAGGACTTGAAAGCAGAATTCCTGCAAAAGCCTTTCTTACCCAATTCCACAAAGAACAGCGACTTGCTTCGCTCTTCAATATTTTCTATGGAGAGCAATTTCTGGGAAAATGTTATCTGGTGCGATGAAAACGTTTTTAACGACGAGAAAGGAAGGCTTTATTGTTGGCGTCCAAGGAAAAAAGGTATGTCAGATTACTTGTGTTCGAACATTAACCTACAGTGGGATCCAACAATTGGCGTGGTTCATCGTGTAATAATAATAGCAATAATGCACATAATTGATTATTTAGGTTTTTTGGACCACATTAGATTAATAACCAATCCCTGATAATTGTTTTAGCCTACGGTGATTCATTTGGCTATGTGTAACTATAATTTCATTTCATACACAGGCCTACTGTATGAGCCCTATACATTCTTTACTTTTAAAAAATTTTTCATGGGCTACATGGTTAATCTAACTTGAGACACAAGTCTTAGCTTATTCTTTTTAGTCCAAAATAATATTTTATTAGTCTACGTGAATAATTATATTTGACTATTTGACTTAGGCCTAAGATAATAATGGAGTTTTATTATTATTATATATATATATCTATCTATATATATATATTTATATATATATATATATATATATATATATATATATATATATATATATATATATATATATATATATATATATATATATATATATATATATATATATATATATATATATATATATATCTACATCTATATCTATCTATCTATCTATCTATCTAATATATATATATATATATATATATATATATATATATATATATATATATATATATATCTATATATATATATATATATATATATATATATATATATATATATATATATATATATATATATAAATTTTATTGTCTCCCCCTCTTTAGATTTGAGGATAAATTTGTGCAGCCATGTCTTCGAAGTGGCAGAATCGCCGCCGGCGTGTGGGGTTGGATGGCAGCATGGACCAGGGCTTTGGTCCTATTCATGAACAGTTAAATGGTCCCAGTATGTCGAAATTTTTGGAGGAAGTTTTGATTCCCTCTGTAGAGCCCTCCTGCTTCCTGACCATATCCCCATACACGTAGCTATGGACAATTCTTCTGTTCATAACAGCCGTGTCGTCAGGAGTGGTTTAAAGGCATCCTGAAATCATCCGGATTAACTGGCCCGCCAAATCACCAGACCTCAATCCATCGAGAACCTATGGGCTATTATGACTAAAGAATGGGACGGCACTGCCCTTAAATCAAAACATCTACTCATCAACCACTGTTCATCTGTGTAGGAGTCTTTAGAGGAACCAAGATATGTGAGAATTTGGTGGACTCAGTTCCGAGAGATTAAATGCTGTTATTGACAATTTAGGCTCTTGCACAAAATATTGAATATATGTTATCGTTTTGCATGTTCATTATTGACGAATAAATGTAACTATTTATGTAAATATTTGGACAAATTTTCAAGGAGAATGTATGATTTTGTTTCATTATGAATTGTGATTATTCATTGACTTTTAAGTTTTAAATTTCATATATATATATATATATATATTTATATATAATATTCATATATATATATATATATATATATATATATATATATATATTATGAAATAGATTATGAAATGTATATCTCTTTATCTAACCTACTATAAAATCATGATTGTTTTTAAGTTGCAGGGAAAAGCAATCTACTTAGCAACGTCTTCTCAAACTGGTAGACTTAGAGGAGATTGCCAGAAGTTATGTTAACATATCTTTAGTATTTCCTAAAGAATAATTACTCGTATGATATACTGATAAGCGAGTAGATTTAACGATGATAGTTTTAGCGTAATCCCACAAAACAAGTTGAAAGATTCTGGTAAATAAGTACGTATTTATAAAGCTCAAGATAATGAAACCTTATTTATGGAAAATCATGTTTTATAACCATCTACTAGATATCCAAATAAAAGAGAGAGAGGGTAAAAATAAGCGCAAAAATATTCTTCAGGAGAGGAGAGAGCAAAATAAAGGAAGAAAAATCTTCGGGGAGACAAAGAGAGCAAAATTGAGGAGAGAGAAAGGTGACTAGGCCTAGTACCGGGCACGGCAAGTCTTGCAATACGTGGGCATTGTCTGTTATTTAGGCAAAGATAGAACCATTAGGACCGACGCCGGGACCTATCCTTGCACCTGGAAACAGACTCGCTATATAAAAAATAATGAGAAAGCAGTCGTAAGCAACTACCTCGTGTAGTCAGAAAACCAAACAACCCAACCACCGCCACTCTACCTCAACACAATCGTAACACCATCTTTTTCACTTTAAAACTTTTTACTTCAAATCTTCTAATCATATTCCAACCGTGAAATCTAAGACTGAATTTGCGTGAGTGGGCGCATCATAAGGGCGTGATATCACCCAAATTCATATTTCCCCGTGCAACCAGTAGTCAGTTCGATCCAGTCAAAGTATTACCGTATAACAGAAATCCATGAGATTTGGGATTTATATCTTACACACACACACACACACACACACACACACACACACACACACACACACACACACACACACACATATATATATATATATATGTAGAATTGCGTTCTAGGTCTCACCAAACACGTATTTTCGTAGGTTTCCAATTTGTTTTAGTGCATAATTGAGACTATGCTTGTCCCACG
>NC_089786.1:24935536-24940536 GCF_040412425.1 Macrobrachium rosenbergii
TTCGTCAGCTGACCAGCCTTGGGTGACGATTAGCTCTGATCAGGTCTGCACCTGGAATTTAGGGATTTCCGACAGCATTTGGACAAGAAAGAGATTAAAGTGGTACCCCCAAAAGGCAGTGGTGAGAGAGAGGTTATCCCAGAGGTGAATTCATTACAATGAATCATACGGTAAAATATATGAAAAATTAATTGCTTGGTTCTTGTTCATTTGACTATCATTGACTGGAAGATGGCATTGTAGAGGATGCTCTCGATATCTCCCATAATTAATGGTGACATTTACAAACTAGCCAGGTTTAATCAGAAAAAGTTACATCGTTCACAAAGGCAAAATTTCTCTGTTTACAGGGCCAGTACATTATTCTAAAATATAATATTTCTGCTAAATATCAGAGTCAATTATAAAAAAATCACTTAAGACTTTACTCTATTTTCCAGAATTAAGTTATTAACTGCTGGCAGACAATAATAATTTTACTTTCTAAGAATTGAAAATAAGCAGCATTCAGAGTGGTATTAAATAGTTAGATTATTACTTACTTTGTAATAAATTGCACCTAACATCCAGAGGTTAATATTGTTATACTTAGAATACCCCATGCACTTATTAGTAAAAGACTTTTAGTCACAAGGTCATGTGATTAATATACTTTGCAGAGGTAGTACAACAAAAGTATTCATGGGCTTAGTTAGGTGTTATATATATAGTTAAATTATACCTTAGTTGAACCAGACCACTGAGGTAGATATTAACAGCTAAAAGGGCTTGCCGAATATTAGATTTATTTTACATGGCTTAGAACCAATTGGTTACCTAGCAAGGACGCAGCATATTGTGGAATCAAACACGGTTATGATGATAAAATTTCTATCACGAGAAATAAATTTTTCTAATTCTTCATTGGCCAGTTAGAGAATCTAACACAGGCCCAGCAGAATGCTAGCCGTGAATAATACCAACCTGTCCAGTCACAAACATGGTGACGGCTCAGTGTAATTCAGGGTATTATAACACTTGTGCCAGGGGCACTTATAAGTACATGTGATGTAACAGCACGTAGTAGTGGCCATAGAAGCCAGAGGTTATAAATTACTAGGAAAAGAGCAATAATAAGAAGGGATTATATCACTTTGGGGCACTCATCTATGTACATGAGGTATAACTATGTGTGTAATTTACACAGTTTACGAGTCTGGGACTTGAGATTCATCACAAAAGAATAACAAAACAATAGATGACAGATACTAAGTGATTAATAATTGTCGTAAACAGATGACAATTAAATATGCCAACATTATATTCCGTAGCCTATGGAAATGGCTAGTTTCATCCTTTAGCCAAAAATGCTGCAAAGGGAAGTCATAGGACCTTCAAAGTTGGGGTATCTGTCATTTGTATTCTGCACTGGCAGAGTGGGAAGCAAGGTAAAATATAAGCCTTTGTGAGTCATAAGATAATATGATTAATGAACAAAATGGTGAAAGTAAAATGTTAAAGGAAAAAATTTATTACAAAGTTATAAAGAAAGTCCTTAGGTGAGGAAACCTAACACCCTCTTCTGGAAAGAGGTGCCAAGGTCCTTGTAGGAGAAAAGGGGTGGCACTGTGCCAGGTTGGCACTAGTGCTAAATGAGCTCAGGGGCTCTCTTTTGGCGATCTGGAGCCACCTATGCCCATGATTTTCTTCCGTGGACCTGTTGTAGGTTGACGGTTTTCCTTGGTAGGGGAACTGGTCGAACCAAGGCTGAGTTGGACAATGGAGCGCCACCTGGTTGGGCTTGTTTGAGGGCCAGTGCAGAGGCATTATTATCAGGCTCTAAAAGGTTGTTGTAGCTATGAAAGTTCATTGGCCAGTTGAGGTGTGGCAGAATCCTTACTCATACTCATGTCTGTAGAGGACTGGGAAAGGGAGGGAGGTGTTCTGGTGGGTGTATGAGGCCTGCAGGTTGTAATGACCAACTCAGGCATGGGTTGAGAGGGCTCACCATTGGGTGAGCTTCTGCTGCAGTCGGGAGAAACCATCTCTCTTAAGGGCACTGGGAGCGGAGCCAAGCCGGGCGAAGGGTCAGGCACTGGTATAGGATTTGGAGATTGCTCGCTGTTCGAGATGGATGGAGCTTGGCACTGCTCAGTGCACTCAAGTGGCACGGGCAGGGATTGAGAGTCAATTTTGGGATCTCCAGGAGGGGGATCTACTTGGTGCTGTGGAGCTGTCACTGGGGCAGGACCTGGCACAGGACTGGGCTTTGGAATCTCTGCTTGGATGGAGGTGGCCACTGCACAGAGCACTCAGGTGGCACTGGCAGTGGAATGAATGGAGGCTCTTGAGAATTACTCATGCCTAATGAATAATTTGAGGGGCTCAGAAACTCGGATTATTTTAATTTTGATGGAGACTGGAAGTCTTATCCCAGGAGGAGGCCATAAGCTCCAGGAATGTAGCTTGCTACGGCAAGGTTACAGATTTTGGATTTATGAGATCTTGTGATTCTCAACTGAACAGCAGGAAGACTCATTTTAAATTGATTGATAACCTCAATTGTGATGAGTCTACAGCTGGTTAATGTTAGCTTTGTAGCGAACCTTGTCTTTCCTTATGAGGGAAATTTGCACATCACAGTCATCAAATGCTGTGACCTGTCATGCGGGGTAGCTACCTAAAGGAAGTGCCACATATATGGGACCTTCAGCTGGAGGGCCCAAAGACTTAGAATTTGTAACTGCCAAAGCTATGGCTGGTGTACTTGATTTATTAGGACATTTTGCCCATGGGCAAGTGCCCATAAGCTTTGCAAGCTGGGCAATAACTCCTGCTATAATGTTTCCTTGGCCATGCCCTATTGCAGGCAGCAGGTCCTTTACTTTTCGTCCAAGAGCCTGACATGACTCGTTGGAGCATTGTCTCATTCAAGGACTTTGGAGGATTTTCTGGCTGAGCCTCAGCCTTGAAATGGTACTGTTCAGTGGGGTGCCATATTCTTTTGCAATATCCACACATTGGTTTCTTTTGGGCTTGCCCATTTTTGAGAGGTTGCTGAGAGTTGGATGAAGCAGGTGGTGAGGGATATAATTTACGTCCATGGGAACTAAGATGAGAATGATTAGTGTCCCAGATGTCAGCCCGGCGACAGCACTTGACCACAGTCTCAGGTGCCTTGTTGCATAGATGGATGGCGAGGGCTGACGGGGCATAAAATAACATATCCTCAAGCTGGAAGAGTTTGAGGATGTCCTCCACACTAATGGCTTTGAGAGATTCTGGCCATTGATTTAAGGTTTGAGTCTTTTTGAAGATCCACTCAGGCCAGGTTTGGCCTGATTCTTTGGTCATGTTTCTCCACCTTTTCCTCCAACTTTCGGTAGATATTCCAAAAGCTTTTATAATGGTTTGGTGGACAAGGGCAAGATTTCCTTGATCCTCAGGTGGGAGAGCATCGAAGCCAATGGCACCTTTCCCTTCAGGATCCTGTCCCAGTATCAGAGACACTTCTTCAGTAGAGGGCTGACAGGTCGTCAGGACCTTTTCAATATGTTTGAGCCAGGCTTCAGGCTCGTTTTCGTCCTATTTCCTTATGAGGGAACCTACACTGCTGAGGGTTGAATGTGGAGAGGGCGTTGGTGTGTTGTGCACGCCTTGAGCTGCCATTGCAAGTGGATGAGCTCTTTCTTTCTCCCTCTATTATCTTTATTTCTCTTCTCGTTTCTCCCAGGATATTCTGTCTGCCTCTCTCTCCTGCCTTTCTGCCTCTTCTTGTTTCTCCCGAGCTACTATTTCTGCCTCTTTCTCCTGCCTTTCTGTTCTCCTCGTTTCTCTCAGGCTGTTCTTTTGGCCTCTCTATCCACCTTGGCATTGTCTACTAGACATCTTGGACCCAATCCTCATGGGTTGACCTGGATAATCAGTGAAATGCCCTTTCTAGCATGTCATGTAGACTTGAAGTTTTCATTTTGCTGGGCTCTGGATATCATAGACATCTTGAGATAAGGCTTAATCAATATGTCTGAAAAAACTCAAATTTCAGGGTGTCTGAAAAGACTAAAGTTTGTTCGTGATGAACTCGTTTCAGTATGTCTAAAAGACTCAGTTGTTCGTGATGAATGAATTTTAATGTCTCAAAAGACGTAACTTGGATTTTATGTCACGCAGTGACTTGGCCGGCTATAGTGTGAAATTAAGGCATTACGGAGAACGATGGTTTGTGTGTCAAACGCGGTTAATTGGGTTCATGAGAACTAAGGGTTTGTGCTAGATGAGTGATCTGGAGTCTCGTAAGACTCAAGGTTGTTCTAATGAACTAATTCAGTATGTCTAATAAGCAATCCATAAGTCCTTGAGGACTTGATGTGAAATACACGAATATAAAAGTCTCTAGGTGGACTTGGTTTTAGCTCAAGGGTTTAATGAATAAGCAGTCCCTTAAATACTTGATTTTAGACAAGGTTTTAGCCTTAAATAATGATTTGCAGAGAATTGTCAGATGCGAATTAAAATAACAGGCATGTAGAATTGGATACCGCTAATACGCTTTTGAATTTTTACTTGCTCACATAAATAGTCACAGTGTCTGAATGAATGCTTTATATTTGGTGTCGCAGCAAATATTATAAAATTGCTTCTGGGCAAATGGGAAGCAGTTGCTTCTAAAAGGAACAATTAAATTGTAATTATGCTAGTGGTTGCAGCAATTAATGAGTAATTATGCTCTGGTGAATGATTATCCTGTCGATTAAATATTATAAAATTGCATTATACAGGCAAGAAGGGAAGCAGTTGCTTTTAAATATATGCAATTAAATGCAGGAGAAACAATGTAACTGGCTTCCAGCCAAAAGAGAGAAAAAATGGATAAAGCAGTGACGGGAAAAGAATGTGCTTATTTCAAAAGCACGATATTAAAACTTCGGTAGAATATGATGGGTACAAAAAAATAAAGCAATTACCATGCATGGGAAAATTTTCTGCCAACGATATCTCTAGTGCTTAAGGGAAAATAGAAA
>NC_089786.1:24950536-24983036 GCF_040412425.1 Macrobrachium rosenbergii
CCTACTTTGTCAAGAAACCCCTCCAAGTGCCTCCCGTGATCTTCCACGTGTATTTCTCTCTCTATTCAACTTTGTCTCCCCCTTAAGACCCTGGATGAACCCCTTCAAGCCACTGCTATTCACGTTTTGCATGCTTAGTTAATTGCCATATTAAGAAAAGTGATAAATAGGGTCTTTTGACTGTCTAAACCGTCAAATTCCCGCCCATGAGTCTAGATCAATATCTGGGCACTGGACATATTATTTCAGCAAATTAGGCTAGCTTGATACTATATAATCAGGGCCATGATTCACGGTAGTTCTAAAATTAATTCAATACCTGTCTTTCAGAGGGATAGGTTATCGCACGTGACCCAGGATAATTCCAGCTCAATTCTCGTTTCAACGCCTGCAAGCCACTTGTGACACAGCGCATAAAGCTTTGCGTTTCCAGCAGTTTCATTATGCTTTTCACTGTTAATTTTATTATTTACACATATGCAGTTGTCTGTAAATAAGCCCTTTGATCCATTTGTTATTACTTACAAAGTAAACTTTGTTAACTGTTCCCCTGAGGTTAATTATGTCTTTAAGTAAATTTACTTTATTCCAGAGGTTGAGTTATGATGCTATATGAGTTTCGATATTTGTTTACATGCAGCCTATTGGTAAGTTTCCGTTGCACAGCCCAGTCTATCATGTAATACTGGCAACCTTCCATTAGATTGATAATTAATAATTCACGTAGAATCCCTAAGGAAAACTCATTTGTAAAGAAAACCCCGAGAATGGAAATTCTGAGTCATGAGGGAAAGAATTCCTATGTAGAAAAAACGTCGACAAGAAAGATTGTACTTTTCCGCAAGTTGTGGTGCAATTTTGTGTATTCTTTTTAATTTTACATAAAGTGGAAATGTGTATTATGTAGAAGAAGGTTATTATGTTTTGTTGTGTTTGTATTTAGTAATGAAAAGCGTTGTTTTGGCTGTTTTTATATATTTAATTGTAAGTATACTTGTAATGGTGCATAACTACCGGCATCAGTTGTTTGTCCGGTGGTTAGCCAAATGTTTGGTGTTGGCCAAAGACGAATGTGAAGCCAGCCTCGTCACAGCCTTGGTGCAGCGTAGTTCAAAGTAGTAGGAACTCAAGAAAAGGGAATGCAGCCATAGTTGTAAGTGCTTTAAAATCCACTTAAGTATTTCTTTTCATCTTAAAGTTCATTTAGGGAAATTCCTTTTGGCGATATACATATCTAAATGTAAGTAGAATTTCTTGAGGTGTGCTTTGGATGAGGGTTGTGAAGTAGAGATTGCACTCATACCAGTCTGATTCTAATTCAAGCTAGGAACATCGAATGCGCTAACAGTAAGTTTATATCATTTTATGTCGTAGGTTAATATACACAATGCAATGCAGTGTTTTAAGTGCAATTTTGGAATAGCATATGAGTGAAGTAACTTGGGTGTCGTAGTGTAAGACTTAGGCTACGTTTAGGTTAGTACATTCCAAATTGTTTATTTTACTTATTTGTTTTTATTTATTTAATGTCTTATCTATCATCTAGTTTATCATTTTTAAATAGTTCTTTCTTATTTAACTTATTTTATTTATCTATTTATTTTATTTATTTATTTTTGATTTATTTATTTTTATTTATTTATTTGACCATTATTTCCATTTATTTAATAAGTTTATTCAGCTATTCGCAGGGTCCATTTTTACTATACATAGTTTGATGGAAAAATTTTGATTTATTTATTTACGAAATTTCATTTCTTATTTTTATTTATTTATTTATTTTAAAATTTATTTTTTAGTTTTATCGTTCTGTTTATTTTATTTTTTTATTTATTTTTGATTTATTTATTTATTTACGTGCGTGGACGTGTATCTTATTTTTCTTTATTTATTGTATTTATTCTATTTTAACTTTGGTGATGTCATTTTTATTTGTTGTTTATTTGCATTTATTTTATTGGGAGGATCGTTAAACGATTATTTATTTATCCATTATTTATATATTTATCATTTACTGTGAAAATTTCATAGAGTATTTATTTTTTTATTTGTGAATTGATTTTAGCTCATAAACGTTTTATTTATTTTACTTTCAGAACTTTATTTACAGACGTTATTTTTGGCATTTATTTTTATTTATTTATGTTCTTCTTACAGTGATGCTATTTATTAATGTGGTTTGTTCTTTTTATTTATTTTTTATCCATTTATTCCATTCCATTTCTTTATTTGTTTATTTAAGGACATTTTTTATTTTTTTTATTTTTGACCTGTTCCATTTAAGGACAGATTTTTATTTCCTGCAATTCATTAAGTAATTTGTTTATTTTTGATTATTTATTTAGGAAATTTATTTGATTTTTATTTAATGTTTACATTCTTCATTTTTTAGAAGTTATTTTTGATCTTCTGGCATTTTGTCAATAAAGGTTTAGTTTTGTACTTAGTATTTCATTCCAGTAGTCCTTAAATTTTATTAGGGAAAGGTATAACACATGTTCCGCTCAAATTTACGCTATCACTCAAATGTCTCGGAAAAGCAGAGATCAAACCTCTGTTCATAAAACGGAGACTTAAATCAAGTATAGGCTCAGATTGTCCTTTACATATTTTTGGTGGCAACATATAAGGTACATTAGGGCAGTTAAGTGTTAGATAGTTAGGTAATTGATATATTATATATATACTTGATCATTACATAATTTCGTTGGCATCTCAGGATTTAGGATTTTGGGAGTCAGTAGCGTCAGATGTTGCTGGGGGCGACGTCGTCTCGCAAGCTAGTATTTCTTAAAGTGTACTTTGGTTAGGGTATAAAACAGTGATATATCGATGGTATATTGGGCGAAATTTGCGATAAAACCATGATCGTTGGTGTTAAAACACGTGAAGACGCGCAAATATTTTTTGTCGCTCTCTCTCTCTTCGCTTGATGGATTGGTGCGCTGCTAATGTGAGTGTTGTGATTTTCTTGAGAGTTCACTAGTTGTGTTAATGTGAAATTGTCCTTTTTTGTTTGTGTTGTGGGTGATAAAGGGACAATTGTGTGTTTTTGTCATTGCATCTTTGTTGTAAGTAATGTTTGAATGCTACGATTGTGTTACAAAAAATCATTATTATGACAAAAGTGCGAAACATTTGATGTTAGGCAAGCGACTTGCTTTGCCACGCCTATAAAAGCGCAATCTGTGTATTATATGTGTATATTGTATCTTCTTTTTTATAGCAATCTGCTGTCTTGCAGTGTGGTTTTAAAATCGATATTTTGTTGTTGCATTATTTCAGGAACTTTTATACACAAAAAATTTACAGTGAGTTTAGGGGTGCAAGCATTTTTGCACAAGTGTGTCGCACTTCTTGGTTTCTTGGACAAAAACTCTTGCAAACGTATGTGCGTGTGGGTAAAATGTGTATGTGTGTATGTATGAGAGCACTTGCATTTGCTTGAATGACACTTTTCCGTTTGGATAAGGAGGAGGTGTGCACCCCAAGTTTTGCAAATTGGAGTCGTGCAGGCCTCAATGGAAACAACATTTTTTTCTTAGGCGTCATCAGGCCTTCGATGAGGATTCAGGATAGTAGGGAGGGTGTTGCTGCTTATAAATGTAGGGTGGGAGACAGCATTTCTCTCTCTCTCTCTCTCTCTCTCTCTCTGATCTGGGGAGATAGTGCCTGAGGCATTTTCCAAGCAATCTTTTTTGTGACCTGTCAAAGTAGCTTGCATTGGAAGAAGTGAACTTGACCTTTTTCCTAGAATCCTAAAGAGTCACTCACAAGGGCAAAAACAACTAGGACTTCATTTTTAGGTCTCTCTCTCTCTCTCTCTCTCTCTCTCTTTCTCTAAGCCCTTTCCAAACTTGATGTAAGGAGTTGCTAATTGTTGAATTTAATCTTTGGAATGATCAGTTTGATGATGGCTGTTTAATTGCAGGGAATTTATTAAAGGTTATAATAGTAAATGTAGTGACACCCATTTACGTAATTTTGCAATTTCCATTAAGGGTTTAATTAATTGAAGACCGAAGGAAATGTTTATAGTGGGTTTTTAAACTTTTGATTTAATTGTTCATTTACAACTTTTGAATTTGATTGTAGTTTTAATTAAAATGGGATTTAAATGAGCTCCAGGTTAAACCTTTCTTTTTGAGTTCGGGATTAATTGTGAGGTGTTTAACATTGGATGTAAACAAATTGTATGGAGGAGTGGTGAGAAAGTGTTTTGCCTTTGGTTTTTGGTTTGATAAAGTGTAAACTTTCTGGGATAAGAAGGAATTTTTGCGTTTGTGAAATTTTAATACAAATATGCTGGGAGGTAGTAGTGATCAGGCTCCTTATGCTGTGACTAATTTGGTTTGTGTGTCAATCACTCATAAATTCCAGGCCACGTTCAGGAATTTGTTTCTGCGCATTCTCTTATTGAAACTGATGGGTCAGCGAGTTCTGGATCCCACGGGGTCGTTGCTTTAGTAGCAATTTGCAGGGTCACATTAAGAGAATTTTTGCCGTGTTAGGTATTGTGGCAGTTGTAATAGTAACAATCATCCTTGGCGGGTCGCGCGTCTCGGAGCCAGTATAACAGACCGCATTCCGGAATTTTGGTAGCGTAGATAAGGAAATTACCTCACGTGATGCATCAGTGAATCAGTAATCTGCGAGACATTTGTCGAACCAGTCATTTGTACAGGAAAACTGGATGGGTGTCTCATGGGATATTGGACTTTTAGGAGAACCTGTGGAAACAAATAACATCTGTTCACTAATCTGGGTGCGATCAAAGGAGCGCAGGAATCTTTCTTGATACAGCAAGCCACCATTAACCTTTTTGAATGAGGCAAGCATCTATTATTTCCTCGCCCCAGCGATCTTTGAGAGAAGTGAGGGTGCGACGCGGGTCGAGATGGCCATACCCTAAATGAGAGGAACTGCCCACTCTCCTGATGAAGCGTCACATCACCTGTAGACCCATTTTGAAGACCGACGAACCGATTTTTGAATAGGACAAAGGTGCGCCAACATAGCATTTATAGCTGGGTTTAAAATCAGAACAGCTGTCCAGAACATGGTGCAACACAAAGGGTTTCCCATATAACACCATCCATCTGTGTTTATACTATCATTGAGACGAAAGCTGTGTAGTCCAGCAAGTTCCAACAATTTTCTAAAACCGAAGAATTAAAATTAAAGTGCAGTTAGAGTGTGGAAACAACTGATCAGTTAATCATTTTATGGTTTCATTCGCAGGGATGTTGTGAATAGGATTCAACGAGGAAAACTAGCCATGTACAAGTCAGAATCTGTAATGATATTTTTTTTAAATTTTAAGCGGAGTATCAAAAGTTATTTGCAATCTTGTAAATGGTTCAAGCAGGTGTCAGAATTTTGTTCTTAATTAGGTGGCAGATGATACAATGGCTGGGCATTAGGGTTTTGACCATGTTCTAAAACTGACCCTGTCACAACTGAATATGCTGAGGGTCAACGACAGATGTTCCTCAAAGATCTCAAGAAACGATTGATTCTGTCTTCATTTTTATAACCAAACAATAGTGTCGTTATCCTAGCTGATAGGTAAGATGGGTGAAAGAAGAGTTAGGGCTAACCATGGTAGGGAATATTTTAGAAAGTGAAATATTAGTAAGAGTAATGTCAAGTGTGGTTTATCCACAATTTTATTTAGGTAAGGGTACAATTTTCTAATATTAACATAATACAATAATAATTTTACATTATAACAACATTGTAAATTGTACATATTGCATATTTTGAATTCTATTTTTATTAGTATAATCATATTTAAAACATAAAATAAAATAAAAAATTAGTTCCAATTTCCTCATTTTTTTGATGTTAATTATCATAATGATTTTGCATGATACCTACATAGTAAATTCTAAAAATTACTTTTTCACAAGGCATTTCTTAATAATATAATGGTTGAGGTTCATCACGATGAATATATGAAGATACTCTTCTCCACCATCTGTGGTCTGCGTTGTTTGGGTGGTTTCTCTCTTCTGCTACGGATTCTTCTGTTAATTCACTGTTGTATTGATCTAGTTTGCTCCATATGTTGGTTGCCAGTCTGTATAATCGTTGATTAATTGGTTCTACTTTGTATTTTTTGTGTATTTGTTCTATATTCAGATCGTCATCTTCTTGATTGTTTCTCACTGCGGACCTTAGTATCTTATTTTGGAATTTTTGTAATGCACTTATATTGGAAGTCGATGCTAAACACGTGGGTATTGGTGGATATTCCATTATTGGTCTGATCAGGCTTTTGTAGAAATGGATTTTGATATTTGTGTTCATATTCCTAAATCGTTTTAGTTTTGTATTTTGTGTTCTTGCTATTCTTAGCCTTTCTCTCACGTGTCTTGATATTCCTCTTTGTCCGAATTGCATTCCTAGTATTCTTGTGCTTTTAGTAAAATTCATCGGTTGTTGGTCTAAAATTATTTGTGCAGGTTTGTAAGCAGACACTGATACTAGTTGGAATTTAGATTTATTTGTCTTTATCTTCCACTTCTTTTCAAATTGATTTATTCTTTCAATTTGGTTCATTGTTTTTTGTGCTACTTGTCTTTTCAAAGTTGGATCCCTTCTTCGAGTGCGTTTTTCTGGGTGTATAATTATTTGAGTTATATCATCTGCAAAGCAGACATCAGTACAGTACTCTGGTGGTGAAGTCATATCTGATGTACGAGTATATAATATGAATAGTGTTGGACTGAGTACAGATCCTTGTGGGACTCCACTTAGTAACGGGAATGGAATCCCTATGTAATTTTGTGACTTGATTGCTGCTGTTCGATCTTTGATGAAGTTGCATAGTATTTTCTCAAAAATGTCTGGAAGGTTGAGATGTAATATTTTGTATTGAAGTCCTTGTATCCATACTTTGTCAAATGCCTTGGTTATATCTCTACTTACTAGGTTACATAGGTACCTTCTTCTTTGTGATAGTGCAATATTCTCATATATTGTTGCTATTGCAATCTGGGTCCCTCTTCCTTTTCTAAATCCATATTGATTATTATTGTGTAGCTGATTACCTTCTAGGAACAACACTAATCTGTTGTTAATTATTTTTTCAAATATTTTGCCAGGTACTTCTAGTAATGATATTGGTCTATAATTCTCTACCTGACTAGTATCTTTTCCTGGTTTGGGTATCAAAATCATTATTGCATTCTTGAATATAATTGGAAAATATCCCATTGAGAGAGCCCAGTTGTATATTTCTCTTAATTTTTCGAGTGCAATGTCTGGTAAATTTTGAATTATGACCTTGTTAATTCCACTCTTTCCTGGTGCTTTGTGTTTAAAATTTTTAATTATTATTTTGATTTCCCATAACTATTTTCCTTGTTAATGGGCAGTCTTCATTGAGTCTGCTAATATCAGCTGCATAATGCGGATTTGTTCTGTTTCTATGTTGTACAATAAATTCATTGACTATTGTCTCATGTTGGTTGTCGAAATTTTGGTTATCCTCCTGCGTTATCTGGAATATTTCCTGCCAGTAGGCCTTGTGCAGTACTTCCTTCTCTTTGTCATCATATATTTTCTCATTCCCATGCTTTATGTATGGCGAAGTGTTAGTTTTGCTTCCCATCAGTCTTGCAACGGAGTTCCAAAATTGTTTTGGGTTATTGTACGGTATTTCTGTGTTTTTTATTAGGTCTTCCCAATTTTGATGATATAATCTTGAGTTTTCTTGTACTAACTGTTCTTCTCATTAATATGTTGTTCCACCCTGTTATAAGCACTGTGTTTTGGATGTTGTTGTAGTGCCATTGTATCAATTTCAACTTATCACTACTAATAGGATGTGGAAGTGTGGTGTATTTAGTTATGGGTATATGATTTTTTATTGCTTCCTCTATATTTCTGTACCATTCTTCAAGCTCACCATCTACTATTTCTTTTGTTATTTCTATTTCATTTGAATTTATTGTTGGTTGTCTACTCATTTTTCCTTCTATTTCATTTTTGAAGCTTTCCCAACTTGCTCTTTTTATATTTGGTATTTCTAAGGATGAAATCATTATTGGATTGGTTGACAATGTAATTACCATTGGTATATGATCGGAGGAGGTTGCTGGTCCTCTTGTAACGGCAATATTGAGGTGAATTTTGTTATTTCCCAATATTATATCTGGCTTTCCTTTTCTGTTATTTGCTACAAAGGTATCGAAATCAGGTCCTAAGTGTATGATATACTTTTTATTTATTAATCTGACTATTTCTTGTCCTGTGTAATTAGATTGCCTATATCCAGATATTTGGTGTCTGGCATTTAGATCCGCAATGAGGTAGGTTGGTTCTCTCCTGTTCATTAACTTCATGACATCCGGAAGTGGGAAATAATGTCTTCTTGGCGGCTTGTAAGCTGTAGCGATCACTATTGGTCCTTTGTTAGTTTGAATTTGGACTGCTAAAAGTCGTCTTGAAATCGTCTATTATCTTATGTCTAATATTACTCTTGATTGCTATTGCAATTCCTGCAAAGAGTTCATCAGCAAAGTTTGCGTATATGTATTATATCCAAACATTTTCAGAGTTTCATTTCGTTTCATACCATGCTCATTGATTAATATTATGTCAGGGTCTTCTTCTCTATATATATTGTATAATTCAAATTTCTTTGTTTTCCAGGATTTCACGTTGTGCTGAATTATTTTAATTCTTCGTAGAGTTAGGTCCATTCGAGGTACAGTGGTCTAGTAATTTTTGTTCTCTTTTTCTTTCACTTTTCCGTTTTCTGGTGTTATTGTCTACTGGCGTAGTACTTTTTGATGCTGAAGTTGATCCCTGTGGATTTTGTAAGATGGGAGAGTTGGAGAAACCTGAGAAGCTGGTAGTGAGGCTTGTATTTCTTTTGTTAATTGATGCTGCGTTTCTTCACCAAATTACTTATGCGCCCTGAGGATGGATTGGTGAGTTCGAGTCCGAAATGGGCTCAATTCCGAGTGTAAAGTCTTCATCTGATGAGTCGTCTTCTGAACTCTCTGCTGTGTTTTCTTCATTGTGTGCAGTCTTGCATATCCTGTTGTACATCCTGAGTTGCTTGTAAAATCTTCTGCTTTTGCTTGTATGGTTTTCTTGTCTTTTATTCCTTTCCATGTTGCTTGCTATCATGTTTATTGTTTCTTTAGAGAAGTGTATTGTAGGTAAATTGTTATCTGCTAATATGCTGTTTATTACTGAGGGGTAGAATCCTTCTTGGCGCAGCCCCAGTTTTATTGCTAAATTTGTTATTATCGTGATTCTTGTCTCTTCTTGTATCCTACTTATATTATTTTGGATGTTGTTTGCATTAGCCTGGCAATTTCCTGTATTAGTGGCTGTAACTCTATGTAACTTGTACAGTTTGCTTGTAGTGGATGTTGCATTTTATGTTTGCTTTGATCTCTTGAATTTTTCTTTTTATTAGGGCCTTTCTCACTGGGCATTTCGCTGCTAAAGTTCTATGTTGTTGATTGCAGTTAACACATTTTTTTGTATTTTCTTTTCATTCTCTGTATGTATGATCATGTGATGAACATTCAGAGCATATTTTACAAATCGCTTTGTGATTTCGAGTTCTGGCTTTGTCATCACAGTATAGCCAAAACACAGAGATGTTTTGAAATTCTCTCTCTCTCTCTCTCTCTCTCTCTCTCTCTCTCTCTCTCTCTCTCTCTCTCTCTCTGGTGAGTCTGAGTTGGTATTTGGGTTTAATACTGAGTATAGGGGCGAGGGTTTTGCTTTGATTTTTATGGCTGAGTATGCCATAATTTTGTTTTTAAGGGCTCTTTTTTTCTATCATTTTCTTGGGCAGGTGTCTTGTTGCTCTTCTGTTTTATATAGAAGTTATGTTTATTGGTTTCTGTTTTGTGTGAGTGCGTGGTACTTTGCCGCGATTCCGTGACGATAGATTGATATATCTTGCCTGAAAGAGATTTCTTCCTGTGACTTTAAATTATTGCATTTTTTTTTCATGGGATTGAAGATTTTTTTAGATGTTATCCTAGTATAACTTTGTACAGAAATTAGGATAGACTATTAAGAGATTCGAACTCTTGTTGGGTGCTTTCAAAACATTTGTCTTCCTAAAGATGAATAGTCAGTCTATAAGTTTATCTCATGCGATTATCGCTAATGGGTTAATAATGAAGAATGAGAAATATAGAACTGTTAGGATTTGTCCCGTGAGGATGTAAGGTCTTCTACTGTTCGGCTCCGACTCATGTTAGTAAAATTACAATTATAATCATGGATCAAAATAAAATTTGTCTGATTTGGTAGAAGGCTAGTGTTCTGAATTTATTTTGTGTGCCTGAACGGTAAGATGAATAAAATGGCTACTGATATGACTAGGGCGATAACTCCTCCTAGTTTGTTTAGGATTGATCAGTAGAATCGCATAGGCGAATAGAAAATATCATTCTGGTTGGATGTGAGCTGGTGTCACCCAGTGGGTTGGCTGGGATAAAGTTGTCTGGATCTCCAGTAGGTAAGGTTCAAGAAGTGTAAAGATGATTAGTGCGGTTAGTGTGACTACAAATCCCACGATGTCTTTAAATGAGAAATAAGGATGGAATGGAACTTTTTCTAACTGCGTAGAGATTCCCTGGGGATTGTTGGATCTTGTGTGATGCAAGAATAAAATGTGGACTATAGAGGCAGCTGCAATAATGAACGGGAATAGGAAGTGGAAGGCGAAGAATCGTGTTAGAGTCGCGTTACTTACTGCGAATCCTCCTCAAATTGATCGTACTGGATCTGTACCTACGAATGGGATTGCCGATATCAGGTTTGTAATTACAGTAGCGCCTCAGAATATTTGTCCTCACGGGAGTACATATCCTAAAAAGGCTGTTGCTATAGTTAAGAATGGAATAATTACTCCTACTAATCAGGTGTGTATGTATAAAAATGATCCGTAGTAGATTCCTCGTCCGATGTGTCTGTATAGGCAAATGAAGAAGAATGAGGCGCCTTTGGCATGGACTGTCCGGAGGGGTCATCCGTAGTTTACGTCTCGGCAAATGTGGGCTACTCTTGAAAGCTAGATCTACATTTGCTGTGTAGTGTGTATGGCTAGAAATAGTCCTGTTGCAATCTGAAATATTAAGCACATGCCTAGAAGAGATTCAAAATTTCAGAGAATAGAAATGTTGGTTGGGGTGGGCAGATCCACTAGTAGTCAATGGGAAATAGCTTTTTAAATCAAACAAATTGCAATAGTTTGTTTTATTGCATGGATATGTTATGTGGACCCTTAGGAACACCATATCCAAAATGGGACAAATTCATTGCCATTTGAAATGTGAAATTCACACTTTTTAGTCTGTCTGGAGGGTACATTTTTCAATATTTTCCCGTTTTCTCCAAACGGTGCATCCACAGGTAAGAGGAATAGATATAAAAATAGGAAATTAAATTCTACATTTGTGTTGTTGCGCTAAACAGAAAGTTTCTGAGCAAACAAGCCGGAACTAGAAAGCACGTTTTTGAAAAAACTGGAAAATTCAATTTTGTACTTTTTGGATTTCCTTCAATATCTCCTAAAATACTAATTTCTCAGCAAAATGTCATAGAGCTGGTCTTATAGAGTGAAGATTTATCATTGTATTGGCCTATCTGTTTTCCTGTATATCCTGACATTTTGCACAACAAACACACAAAAGTAAATAAACCCAAATTCAGTTTCATGCAAAATATATTAAAACAGGGGGAACAGGAAGCTCATTGCAATAGTTTGTTCTATTGCATGAATGTGTTGTTTGGACACTTAGGAATAGCACAGTAAAAAAAGAAAAAAAGGACAAATTCAGCATAATTCCATATTCAAAGTGGCTCCCGTTCTCATTGACTGAGTTGAAATATCTCCTCCAGTATCCCATCTTTTAATACATAAATTATATAGATTACTAAAGGAACATGATCTCAAGGAATTCATTTCAGGCATCAGATCTGACCCTTGACCTCTGTGGGTCCCTGGGCCAAATGTCAGCTGCACTTAATATAAGAGAAAATAATAATATACTGTACATATCTTGGTAATTGATTTGGAGTATACACTGATTATACCAATCATGTACAATAATAGCCATGAAATAAAATACATATTTTGGAAATTGATTTGGGATTATACATTGACTGGAATGATTATATACAAGATTACCTAAAATGAAAAACAGTAACAGAGTAATTGAATCTTTGAGGTATTTAAAAAAATAATAGAAAAAATCTACAATAATTGTGCTTCAAAGAACATGCACAAGCTAGATTAGTCATGTTCAGTGTCTTCATCTATTAATGTGTCAACACATGTGATAGCTCGACACTGCTCACAAAACTCTGTACAGTATCACCCATGTTTTTTGCATGAACAGTGCTGAGTGTCACAAAGGCCCTTGCATTTGCATTGGATTACTTTTAGTAAGGCATCAGGGGCAGTGCTGTTGTCCATCGTGCAGGGAATTAGTTTTTTTCATCTCTCTCCATGCCCAGTTATCAGGTTTAATATTAGTTCCCAACCAGCCTTGTGTTTGATAATGAACACGGAATGAGTGATATTTATTTGCAGCCAAATAGGTGGCAGGTCTTTAACATCAACACTTCTCAAACTCTTGATGACTTTGTTTCAAACTTTTTCTTTTTCAGCTCATTAAGGGATGCACAATCACTGCTAGAGCTGTAGACCTGAATAAGTGCTTTTCTCCTGCCTTTTTATTTCTTCATGAGTGGACTTGTCAGTAAGAATGGCACTGCACATTCTGAAGAGGACACTGTTTTTCAACACAACTCCCTTTCCTATATTGTTCAGCCTTGATGTGGTATCACATCCACACAAAGCATGCATGAATGGCAAATACATACAGCATTCTTCACCAAGTTGTGAACTAATTTTTCCTATGTTCCAGATGGGGGTGCGTCATGTTGATTTTGTGATACCATGAATAGGACTGACTGTTAGGCTTCATGTGATGACAGATAGCACCAATATGTCAGTATCCTCTGCTATGACATATGTTACCTTGCTAGCTGCCTTGTTAACTGCCTCCTGCACTATCAGAAGATCTGCATCTCTCTCTGCATGCTTTGTGGATACCCCTTGCTCCTCCAGAGTTTCAGAGAGGAAGTCAATAAATCTCTATTTATTTTTCTGATTTGCTAGAAATGACTCCTTATTTTCAAAGGTAAAGACTTAGTACGTACTAGGTGAACATCTGGGGCAACAATTAAGTCCCTAGCACGTTTTTGATGAGTTACACATTTTGTTGATGCACTATCGTTGTATCCATCAAAGACAACAATGGGATCATTGTTTCTTTTGATAAGTGCAACATTGGGCTTGGATGCAATTTCTTCATATGTTTCTCCTGTGTTCCACTTGATGCGGTGGAGCAAGGATCCACCATCAGAAACAGTTGAAGTCAGCTTCAGGGTTGCCTCAGTTAGACTTGAAGTGCACTTTGCTATGGCATCTGCAAGCTGAGGTTTGGTAGCACTCGAGAGGAAGAAGACCATTGCTTGTGAACAGTGATGGTGGGTAGACAGAAAGCTCATACCTCATGGTTTCACTTCAGCTGATTTCAGCATTACTGGCAATCACGAGGGACCGCTGAAACAGTGCTTGAGGATACACCTGCACTTCAACTCCATCAGTTGCTATCTTGTACCCATTGTCTTGATTTGGTGCTTCTTTCTGAAGATATATTTTGCTGCATTTTGGCCTTCCATCATTTTGAATATATTATATGAAGACACTGAACATGACTAATCTAGTTTGTGGATATTTTTGAGGCACAATTATTGTAGATTTTTTCTATTATTTGTTAAATACCTCAAAGATTCAATTACTCTGTTACTGTTTTCATTTTAGGTAATCTTGTATATAATTATTACAATCAATGTATAATTCCAAATCAATTTCAAGATATGTATTTATTTCATAGTTATTCTTGTACATGATTGGTATAATCAGTATATCTCCAAAATCAATTACCAAGATATGTCTATTATATATTTTCTTATATTAAGTGCAGCTGACATTTGACCCAGAGACCCATATATATATAGGTCATATATATATATATATATATTATTAGATCATGTTCCTTTTAGTAATCTATATATTTATTTATTATAAGTGGATTATACAGACTAGTGTGAATTTCACTATTTGAAATTTATTGTCTCATTTTGGATATGGTATTATAAGGTGTTATAATATGCTATAACAATTTTACAAAGTATTTATTTGTCTAGTAAAACCTTTTTTGATGTTTTTCCATGGATTAAAGGCCCGTTATGATTTAAAGGGGGTGTGATTTTCGATAAGTGCTGTATTAGGATGTAATCTTACAATGTCTTGATATGGTTGATCCATTTGTTTAAATATGGAGAGGTTAGTAGAACTTAAGATGATTCCTTATTTGCACAGGTGGCAGTGCAACTGGGGTTGTATATGCAAAAGGCCCTCTTATATTATAAGTTGAATGAGCTGTCACCCAATCCTTAAGTTCTCTGTTATACATTCATCATGTGTGTCTTTATATTTATTAGCTGTGCCTGTGTATTCTTTTTGTAAACTAGGTAACAGAAGGAGGAACAGCTAAGATTAAATGAGGATGTTTCGTTTGTTTCCAATTTTAGGTCAAAGCGCTTCCTCTAGGAAAAAATTTGTTCAGCTGTGTGAGTGTCCCAGGAAATTAATTTCTATCATAGATAAGAGTAGGCTATTCAAGTACCTGAGGAGGATTTTATGAGGAAAACAATTGTTTTCAAAATAATTAATTAATTTAATAGGATTTCGTATAAGAAACTCAAGCAGTGTGTTGATATATATATATATATATATAAAATATTAGTTTTGGGACTAGGATATAAATATTTATATATGATTTAACATTTAAATTACCTAAAGACCCAGTTTTTTATCATTTCAACTATCTGCTTTTTTTTTTTTTTTAAATCTTGTCCAGTGAATGCCATTGATCTGGGGAAGAGGGTATAGAACATTTCTACTCGTTTTACTTTTTTGGTTTGCCAAAATATTTTCATAAACTTGCATTTGTTGATTAAAAAAACTTAAATTGTATTTTGTTAGGGTGGGATTTTATTTAATCTGTCTTATTATTTAAATTGACTATATAAAATATATATATATATATATATATATATATATATATATATATATATCACACACGGGTGGGCGATGTCATATATATATATATATATTTCTTTGATGTTAATTTATATATATATATATATTTTTATATTTATGTATGGGAGGGTCTGTTGCTAACAGGTATGTTATCTTTTAGTTGTGTTGTGTGTGTATATAAACATAATATTTCTTATACATCATTTGCACCAAATGGAAATTTTGTAGAGTAGGTAATAGATTAAATAAATTTTACATGTGAGTTTTATACAGGGTGTAACTCGAGTTTATGAAAATATTTTGGCAAAGGACAAAAAGTAATTTTGAAGAGAAAATATTCTATAATAATATGCATTTTAGGCTTCATTTGAAGGTGAGGTGAATTCTTAAAATAATCGTTTATCATTAGCACTGCTCTCAGGCGAGTAAGATGGTGTATGGGATGCCTGAGCATTCAGTGGTATTGTGGGTGAGGGGGAGGACAAAGCGATTAGGCTGATGTGATTCAAATTCCTCCCAATACCATATTGAACAAAGGAAAAAAAAATGTATTAATCATTGAAATCCTCTTCATCTAGATCAGTGGTATTCATTAGACACTGATTAAAAAAAAAAAAAAAAGCCTAATTGAATCTCACCTCTATCAAAGGTAGGCTTATATAGACACCCATCAAATATTTAAAAAGTATTATTAAAAAGTATTATTAAAATTCCCTCCCTCTTCATCAGAAGAATTCATCAAACACCATTGATGAGCATAGGCTTAGTCATTACTCATGGTTTAACAATTCTCTGATAAGGCAGCAGGACAGAACGCGCTAGGATTTAACGATCACAAATGAATGTTATCACGCAACATTTACACCACTTACTTGACACACAAAGCCATATGGTATGCTGTAAGCTAATCATTAAAATTAGACTGCTCACAAGAAAAATTCATAATTAAAATGCGAGTAATCCACTTGTTCCCCCAACACACAAAAAAACACCCCAGGCTTCTCTGACCTCCTGTTAATCTCCCTCGCCTGAGAGAAGTGCTAACGTTGAGTGGTTATTTTAAAACTTCTCTCACCAATAAACGAAACCTTAAAACGCATATCTTTATAGAACACTTTCTGCTCAGAATTACTTATCCATTTGCTTCACGGTATACTTCCATAAACTCGTATTACATTATGTATAAGACTTTTTTTAATGCTGAAAGAAAAGGGTTTCGAATGCAGCAGTCGGCAGTCTTTCGCTCATTTTGGAAATAGTGACGAAATGATGAAATATCCTTTTCATTCAATTGAGCCGATATGCAGTCTCGCTCGTCTAATGTTAAAAAAAAAAAAAAAAAACTTTCTTTCAGCAAAAAATCTGTATTGAATATTCGTATACCGAAGGTATGTCTTTGTTGAAGTCAGTTATGTCTATGTCATGAGGGAACATTGCAATTTTTTTGTTGTAAAAACACGATTGTCCATAAACTGCATTCTGTAATAGAATGTTAGAGAATAGGATATGCGTAAACTCTAATGCCAATATGGTAAGTTTCAAGGGCCAATATGAAGGCGGCTTTCTTACTGATATCAAACATTTAACTTTATTATATAACCAAAAGTTTTTTACATCTTATCACTGCGAATTTCTTACACTCTCCAAAATGCCTTATGCTTTCCACTGAGCTTAACTTTCTCCACTTTCTCCTATATTCTCCTTCTCTTCCTCCACTCCAAATTCCCTTCATCATTCTCTCATCCTCCACCCTTCCCCTCACATTGGTAAAGTCGGTCAAAGAAATCAATAGCTTCGTAGCATCCCTCCCTACCTACTTACCTGCTCACCTCACGACCTGAGCTGCACTAATCATTCGCTTCATAAATGACCTGTCGACCATAGACAGACACCCATACACACTTTCCGTTTGGAACAAAACGATATGTTGGTCTACAACAAGAACTTATGGAATTTAACCCATACACTCCAAATGAAATGATTCAACATACACACACACACACACACACACACACACACACACACACACACACACACACACATATATATATATATATATATATATATATATATATATATATATATATATATATATATATTTCTTATATATATATATATATATATATACCATATACACATATATACATATATATATATATATATATATATATATATATATATATATATATATATATATATATATATATATATATATATATATATATATTATGTGTGTATGTGTGTCTTCTATCTTACTTTCCACCTTTATATACAGAATCATTTACATTTGTAGTTTAAGGGTCACGGAAAGAGTGTATGGGTGTCTGTCTATGGTCAAACAGGGTCAGTTATAAGGCGAGACGATTAGTGCTGCTCAAATAAGTTTCATAAACCAGGAAAATGCTGAAAGCTATTATTTCTTTGATTCACTTTGCAATGTGAGGGGGAAGGCTGGAGGATGAAGAGAATGATAACGGGAATTTGGAATGGAAGAAGAAGAGGAGAAAAATAATATATATATATATATATATATATATATATATATATATATATATATATATATATATATATATATATATATATATATATATATGTGTGTGTGTGTGTGTGTGTGTGTGTGTGTGTGTGTGTGTGTGTGTGGAATCTACTAGTCACTCTTTATCTGATCCATCTGTAATTGTAATACCACAATGCCCTCTTAACTGCTCAGAATTCTTCGCGCTTTTTTGGATACGCTTGTCACTACAAAGCCTTAAGGTCCAAGTGCAAGAAACTGAAGTGGCTGTGTTGTGATGTCCGGTATCGGGAAACGAACACGTGTCGCCATAATCACAAGGAGGTCACATCGCCGACCAGACCACGAGAAGTTAAGAGGGCAGCTATTATAATTATGTAAACAGGGGATATATGTGTACATGGTGTGCAGTGTATATATACAGTATATGTGATTTATGGTATTATATATATACATATATATGTATATATATATATATATATATATATATATATATATATATATATATATATATATATATATATATATATATATGTATATATATATATATCTTATATATCCAGTTATATATATATCTATATATATATATATATATTATATATATATATAACATATATATATATATTCATATATATATATATATATATATATATATATATATATATATATATATATATATATATATATATATATATATATATATATATATATATATATCATATATATATATATATATATATATATATATATATACATATATATATATATATATATATATATACATATATATATATATATATATATACAATAATATTTAATATACATACATTGGAAAATTTATAATATATATATATATATGCATCTTTATATATATATATATATATATATATATAATATTGATTGTATATACAGGACATAGCTATATATATACCGCATCTACCTAAAACCCTGTTTATAGATACCGCACATATACATATACATATAGCTATTTATATACAAGCTTTCATGATCTAAATAGTTGAAGAATACATACACACACACACACCCAAGCATTTCACACACCTATTCATATACTATTTCAATCCACGGAAATAATGTAACTTTTGGAATAAAAACTCATTAGATACCATCCAGTTTGAATATATATATATATATATATATATATAGAAGATATATATATATATATATATATATATATATATATATATATATATATATATATATATATATATATATATATATATATACATATACATATATGCATTCATACACACACACACACACACACACACATTATATATATATATATATATATATATATATATATATATATATATATATATATATATATATATATATAGATAGATAGATAGATAGATAGATAGATATATAGTGTGTGTGTGTGTGTTTGTATGAATGCATATATATAAATGAGCAATTGTATATAGTTTGTATGTAGGTAAATACTGTATGTGCATCCACATAATGACGCTTTTATAAAAGTATTGCATGCAAAACATTTGCTTTCTTTTGCAAAAATACACACAAAAATAACTTGTTTACAGACAAAACACGTTAATTTATGTAGTTTTCAAGGGAAAACAAAAGTCTAGCTTTTAAAATGAACTAATTTTTTTGTAATACATCAGCTATGTACCAGAATCCATTGTTTGTTCTCAATAGTCAGTTGTTAATGTTATGATGAAGATATTTAAATATTGCCTAAACTTTTACATTTTTGTCAGCTGTGTTTTTGGGTACATTATGTCAGTGATTTCTTCTTAACTTGCTTTCGTTTACCTATCTCTCTTACATTTGTTGTTGTTCACTTATGGTATATCATTTTCTGGAAAATTTTTTAAAGTAATAATCCTTTTTTGGCTCTTCAAAGGAATGTGTCTATATCTTTATGCTAAATCATGTTTCTTGTTTTGAAAGCATGGATACGAGGATTAAGTAAAAATACCTGTAAATGAGCTGAAAATGTGGAAGATAAAATGCCTAAGAACAATCGGATCTCATTACAGTGAAATGCTGATATTATGTCTGATAACAGAGGCTTCAAGACTGCATTTAAAACATTAATATGAAATTTAATGAGAGGGAGCACATCCCCAAAAAAAAAGCTTTTCAGAACCTCTGAAAATCTTGATTGTAAGTCTTTGATATATGGAAAATATAATACGGAGTATGAAATGTAAGGGAAGTTTAATGATCCAGGTCTTACTAAAGCAGGGAGAGAAATGTACATCCTGAAACTAATTGGGATATCGAATTCCACAGCAACGGCAGAGTTGCAGATTTCTACTACTCTACCAGTCAAGGATGCTGAAATCAGATTTTCCATGAGTCACAGTCAAGGATTTGTTGTTTCTACAGCCAATTCAAACTTATTGTTAGCAACATTGTTTTCCTGGCTTTTTTTTTTCTCCAGGTCATGGAGTCAAAAGGAATACTCATTTATTTCTGTCATTTAAGGTCTTAAACACTGTCTGCGTAAGTGGCGGCAGGATATTAAATCACAGTTGAATGTCACTAGAGGAGAGAGACTGTAAATGTTTACTGATTTGTCCCTCTGAATACCATCTCGTTTTGCCATGTTCTTAATGTGTTTGTTTGTATGAGTATGTTCTCTTTTTTAAGTTCTGTTTGGCGTTTGGGTTTAGGTTAAGTTTGGACTTACATTTATCTTCTTCTTCAGGGAGCTGTTACCAATGACGCAAGTGATCAAGAACTTGCAGTTTCTTGCAAATCTTACTATTGGCATAGCAGGCTCACACATAGACCTACACGATCGCCCATCTTATCTGGCCGCTCAAACTAATACCCAGCGGGCATCCACTCCTCACAGAAAACATCTCTTGACATGCTCACTGGGCATGTTTGTATAAGAAACACAGCCGACAGCATACACCCTTTTCAGTGTATACTATCATCCATAATCATGTCACATCAAATGTATCATTCCTACTGGAAGCAATACAATGTCAGCTTTCCAGCCATATTTATCAGAACTCTGCCTGAAACTTGTATATAGAATTGTGTTCCATTTTCCATTCTCAAACAGAATTGAAAGTATGTTAATCTATGTTTTGTTCGCCTCATGTCAGGCACTACGTTGCTGCTTGCTAGAGCACTTGACTTGTCCATTTGTTGTCTTGAATAAATTAGTAAGTTTGTAGATGCAGCCTCTCACTCATGCCTTCTCTACATTGGTGACCACAAAGATGACCAGCCTCTCCAGTGACACCATCTCTGCCGCCTCCATATATCTGCCCCCATTCACACCCCACAACCCAGAAGCTTAGTTCTTCAGGTTGGAGACAATCTTCTGATCAAAGAAAATTACCTCCTCAGCACGCAAAGCAAACACTGCCCTCGAATTCCTGCCAAACGACGTTTTTGAGCACGCAGGATGGCTCACAGAACTTCAAACCCATCACTTATGAATCACTGAAGGATCAGCTAAAGTCATCCTTCAGCATGCCACCCACCCTAAGAGCCAAAAAATTCCTGAACAACGTGGGGGCAGCCCTGCCAAACAGTGACAGCCATGCCTAATGCTTCCACAATACCCATCAAAGAATTCCTAAAATTGGTCGATGCAGTACACATGGCCCACAAGACAACGGAGCCTCCCACCCACCATAGCAGCAGTAGCATGATGGTCCCAACAGTCAACCAGCACAGAATCCGACAGTGACCCAGAGGGAACGGCCTCCCCATCCACAAATGGAACTTCCCAAAAATTCATCAAAGGGAAGATCAGACAGAAGAAAGTCGAACCACCAGAGGCTTCCTCCACAGGAGATTTGGGAAAAAGGACTGCAAATGTGACAAAGGGTGCCTGCTTTAAACAAAACATGCAAGAGGGTCGCATCTGCGACCCAAATAACTAAACATCAGTGGTGAGCAGACCGGTTGCCTCGTAAGAGAAGCTACACCTGTTTACAATACAGCAGTCTTTTTTTCCAGGTACGGAAGCAAAGGTTTAACACGCTTCTTCATAAAGGACGGGAGGTCGAAGACAGAATTCCTCATTGGCACGGGGCATGCACAAACAACTCAACCCTACCCCACCCACCAACATCCATGCATCCACTGCTAGCTGAGCACCACTCAAGATACATGGGAGGCGGACCATGAAACTATCATTAAATGGGAAAGACTACAGCTGGACGTTCATCATGGCGGACGTAACATTAGCACTTTTAGGAGCAGACTTCCTAAAAGAACACAACCTGCTAATACCAAAAACAGCTGATCCCAAAAACCACCCCCACATCATTGCCACAACAGTGAATACAACAAACCGTACCCATCGCATCAGCCACCTCACCACCAGAAATAAGCTGCCCCCTACAAGAATTCCCAGAGGTCTTCAAAGATGATCTGCAGCACGACTTAACCTAACCAGCAAAGCACAACATCCAGCACCACATAGAAACAGAAGGTCCCCCAGTCCACACATGCTTCAGATGATTAGCCCTGGAAAAATTTGCCTACTCCAAACAAATATTCTGGGAAATGGAAAAGGCAGAAATATGCCACAAAGATGCAAGCCCATTGGCATCCCCCCTCTACATGCTACCAAAACCCAACGGAACATGGTGGCCATGCAGACACCATTGGTGGCTAAACATTAAAATGGAACCCAACAGATACCCATTGTTGAATTTAGCAGACATCACCAACCAAATCAACAGTGACAAAGTCTTCACCAAAACAGATCAGCTGAAGGGATATTTCCAAGTTCCTGTAGTGAAGCAAGACATAGAGAAGACAGAGATTATCACCCGCTTTGCACCAACATGTTTAATTTCAGCTCCTTTGGCCTTCGGAACACGGGGGCAACTTTCCAAAGAATAATGGACGAGCTTCTGGGCGATTTTCCCTCTGCTTTGTCTATATCAACAACATCCTGGTATTTAGCCCCAACCTCAAGCAACACATAGAAGGTGTCAAAAGGGTACTACAAATACGCAAAGAAAACGGGCTAGTAGTAAAGGAAGACAAATGCGAGTTGGCAAAAACAATGGTGGAATTTCTGGGACATCAAATAAGCCCAGACAGTATCAAACCCCTCCCTGTAAAAGTGAAAACAATCACAGATTTCCCGACACCAACCACAATCAAAGCAGTACAAGAATTTTCAGGACTAATTAACTACTACCAACTACCCAACATTGCTAAAATCATGAGCCAATTTATAACTGATTGACAGGAAAACCCAAAAATTATGTTGCTCAAATATTAAAGATAATGCATTTTTATTAGCAAAGAAGGAAATAACCTCTGCAACACATTGATTTTTCCTCTGTTCCATAGGTCCCTCACAATGACGATTGATGCAAGTAGTATGGTGATGGACGCAGTACTAGAGCAGGACACAGATGATGGTCGTCGACCATTAGCATTTTTCAGCAAAAAAGTTAATGGCAGTGAAACAAAAGTACTTTATTTTCAATAGAAAACCCCTGGCAGTCCACAAAGACATTGGCCATTTCCACCACATGATAGAAGGACGGCAGTTCGTCATACAAATGGACCACCAGCCCTTGGTACATGGCTTCACAAAAACCACAGACACATGGTCAGCATGGCAGCAGCATCCCCTATTTTCATGTACCTGAAGGGGTCTTCAAACACCGTAGCTGATGCACTATCGAGAAACTGCACCAACACCCTCCAGATCAGGATAGTCTATCCTGAAATAGCACAGATGCAAAAAGACGACGTGGACCTACAATGAGTGTGATGGGACAACCCCGCCCTCATGTGGAGTGACCTATCTATCAACAACGGAGAGGCAACCATCACCTGCGAAACAAGTATTGGACACCCTCGCCCCTACCTGTCAGCAGGTCTCAGAAGGCTTTCAACCCCACCCACAACCTGTCCCACCCGTCAGGCCACATAAGCTCCCGAATTGTAGTGGAATGGTACAGCTGGTGGGAAATGAAAGCTAACATCAAAAAGTGGACAAGAGAATGCCAACCATGTCAGACATCAAAAGTAACGAGGCATGTAGAGTGGAATAGGAGAGTTCCACACAACTTACTGCTGTCTCGCCCACATCCACGTCGACATAGTGGGCCCTCTACCCTCCTCTGGGAGTTAACAATACCTGTTCACCATCATCGACAGAAATACTAGGTGGCCAGAAGCAATACCAATATGGCAACAGACGGCGAAGAGCTGTGTGAAAGCTTTCATAGGATGGGTTAGCAGACATGGAATCCCACAAGCCATCACAAGTGATAGGGCACCAACTTCACATCCAGTTTATGGCATGCCTGCGTAAACTGTTTGGGGACAAAGATAGGACACAAGACGGCCTACAACCCGGAAGCCAACAGCATCATTGAAAGGCTATGCTAATTGTTGAAAGCATCACTCACCGCCAGATGTCAAGGCGGGAGCTGGAGACAAGAGTTACCTTGGGTCCTGTCGGGCCTAAGAATATCACTATATGCAGCATTCAACGCGTCTACAGCAGAAGTCCTATATGGACACGCATTAGCATTACTGGTACAACATCTTTCAACATCCAACAAGCCCAACATTCCCATCCGACATCCATAAAGCATTAGAAAGGGTAATGCCAGCCAAGACAACCTACGACATGGCCAAAATAGTGCACATCCCCAATGAGCTGCAGAACATGAAATACGCGTTCATATAAGTGGATATACAGCCTACTTGGGACCATACTGGGTCATCAAAAGAAGAAACAAATCCCACTAGATGACATTTGATGGCAGAACTGTCTGGGTTTCCATTAATAGACTTAAACCAGCATACCTCCCAGACACCGACCTGCAACCATAGGCCTATCTAAGGGGGGAGGGGAAGCCCTGTAGGGTCCAACATGGACCTACATGATCGCCCATCTTACCTGGCCACCCGAACTCATACCCGGCAGTTATCCACTCCTCACAGACATCTCCTGACACACGCACCGAGCACGAGTGTACAGAAACACAGCTGACAACACACACTTTTCAATGTATACTATCGTACATATCATGTCACGTCACCTGTATCATTCCCACTGGAAGTAATACAATGTCAGCTTTCTAGCTATGTTTATCAGAACTCTGTCCATAATTCGTATATAGAATTATGAACCATTTTTCATTCTCAAACAAGCACAGTTGAATGCATTTTAATCTCTATTTTGTTCACCTCAAGTCAGGCACTACATTTCCACTTGTAAGAGCTCTTGACCAGTCTGTTTGTTGTCTTGAATAAATTAATAAGTTTGTAGATGCAGTCTCTTACTCAGCTTCGCTACAGCATCATACACCTATGATTGTACGAAATTGATTATGCTGATTTTGTATGATCAGATATCACCTGGTCTCTTCTCATATTAAAAAAAAATAAGATATCTCCTTCAAGAAAGAACATATGTTTGGGCACTATTAGGAAACCGGGAAATTCGTTACTCATACCTCTTACATAAGCCTTAACCTGTTCAGTCCAGGGTTCGGACTTCTGACCCCTCATCACCTCTTCCACACTCCAACCACACAAATCAATCACACACTCTCTCTCACTCCCAAAGCATTTGCATGCTGACCACCCCTGGAGGATCACCTCTCTCGTTCTCACAGCTGGTTTGATTCACACCCCTTCTCTCTCTCCCTAACTCTTGAGTTACCGAGTTATTCCCTCTTTTTACATTGGATGCCTCTGAGACATACAGCTGTTTCTTTCACCGTTGTTCCTCTCTCTTTGCTGCTTGGTTGTACATTATGGCACTCCTGTAGAGAGCATCAGATACTTTATTTGTCTTCCCTGATATATGTTCAATTCCCACCGTACTAAACTCTAACAGCTGCTCAATCCAACGAGCCTGGTGAGTGGTTAAATCCCCTTTCTTGAATAAATCTCTCAATGGGCAATGACCTATGTATTTTCTGACTTTATGCCCCAGCAAAAATTAACAATGTCTCTCCAGGACCCATGGAATCACCAATGCCTCTTTATCGAAGGTACTGTAATTCTTCTCTGCCCCTTTTAATGCTCGTGATGCAAAACAAATCGGTTTTTCATTCCCTGCACCGTCAACTTGAGAAATCACTCCCCCAATAGCTATATTGCTCGCATCAGTGGTCACTAGGAATGGTCGATCAAACTTTGGATAAGCTAACAGTTCATTACTAGTGAGTGAAATGTTTAATTCTTGAAAAGCTATTTCTTCCTCCTATCCCCAATGAAAATCTTACTGTTTCCTCAATGAATCTAGTAGTCTCGCTATTTTACCGATATCTTTTATGAATTTACTATAGTAGCCTGCTAGTCCAAGGAAGCTGGCTACTTGCTTTTGCATTCTTCTGCTAGGGAAATTCTTTTATTGCTGCTTCTTTATCTGCACAAGAATTAAGGCCTTCAGATGTTATGATGTGCCCCAAAAATTCAACTTCTTGCTGAAAGAATCTATATTTGGTTATATTAATTTTCATACCATGTAAGTTTAATGGTTTTAAACCTTCAATAGTGTTCTTCTTATGTTCTCCTACTGTAGCCCCTATTATGATTATGTCATCTAAGTATACAAACACGCTATGCCCTAATAGCGAAGCTAATATGGACATCATAACACATGAAAAATGGGCAGGAGTTTTCTTTACTCCAAAAGGAAGGTCATTATATTCAAACAAATGAACGTTAGCTATAAAGGCAGTCATTTATTTGCTACTCTCGTCTATAGGTATTTGATGATAACCTGACTTTAAATCCAACTTGGTAAAGAATTTACTGTCTCTGACCTTAGTCAACCATTCTTTGATAGAGGTCAGTGGGAATGCATTGTCTTTTGTGATACTATTCAACTTTCTATAATCGACACAGCCTAGGAGACCCATCCTTCTTTTTAACCATCACAATTGGCAAGGCACAGGGAGATTCACTTTCTCTAATTGTCCATTGCCCCCTTAATTTATTAAATTCAGTTTCCATTTCCTGCTGATAACATACTGGAATTCTATATGGCTTAGATCTTGTGGGTGGTTGATCGGGTCTCTATAACAAAAGCAAAATTATTTATTCTGCCTGGGGTCTCGTCAACAATGCCGATTACATTTTGATAACTTTCTATTATTTCCTTGACAATATTTTGATAAGTAACAGGGGTAGATCCACCACCTGTTCGCAGGAGTCTATCTAGACATTCTTCACTGCGATCCTGACACATGCTACTCAAGGCCGCTAGTGTGTGAGAAGCATCTACTATTTCATAAGGTTCAAGGTCACATATTGACCCACTGTCTAACAGTGTATTACATTGCTCAGACCCGGAATGATAAAATCTTCCCATTTTTTATGCGGTCTGATCATAACTAAGGTGCCCTCTGGTGAGTTCAGTGTGGTCATCACAGTGAGGGATGAGAGGGTCTGGGGTGGTACCACATCTCCCACCTCTGGGGTGGTGGGTACTTCCCCCTCTCACCGTTCAATCTTAGGGAGATTCATAGGCACCTCAGTCTCTCCCCCTCTGTGGGGATCCATTGTCCTTTTCAACATACTTTAGTCCCCTTCCCTGTCTGTGCCAGCTATTATTATTTCATCCCTATCCACAAAATCAATTCCTAAAATAACTGAAATTCCTTCTACTTGTAATGCTGGCACTACATCGAAGGTATGTGTCACTACTCGCCCACTGATGGTTACCTGCTGCTTCACAGTCCTCTGTGTTACCATCCGATGACCACCTGCTGTACTTAAAACTAAACAACCTTTCATAGGCTGCAACGACCCTGACACTAGGTGTTCTTCTAAAAAAAGACGCACTTGTGCCAGTGTCGATCAACGCCCTTCCCTATCGCTCTCCTACCCACATTTGCACGATTGGTACCGTGGCTTCCTTTGCAGATTGAGGGCAGCCAATAGGCTTTTACATTACCTTCTCTCCTGGCACCCTCAATCTTTGGGTAGGGGCAGCAACAGTTGGTGGAGTGTTCTCCACTACTTCTTCGGGGGGGGGAGGGCGGTTGACTCTCCCCACCTTTCCCAACAAGACGTCCCTTGTTCTACCGGGGGCACAGTCGTTTTTTCGACCAGGTAAGTGTGGGTGTAGTTGGGGGTCCTCCCGACTCCTCCTCCACACCGCCTTCCTCTTCCTCTTCTTGTTGTAGGGGGAGCATTGTTCTGCTTGCTGTCATCGTTCACGAGGTGGACTGTAGTATTGCATCAATGTGGCAGCTCAGTGAGAGAGAGGCAATTGGCTTTCATGTGGCCCTCCCTTCCACAGTACCAGCAAAGGCCAACCGTCTTATTCCCAGCTGGTTTCCCCTTGCCTCTTTGAGGTTCCCGGGTGTGTGACCCTGCCCCCTGGATGGTGGGTGGGGCTGGCTGAGGACTTGCTTGGTCAGGTTGTTTAACCATTGCAACAAACGGTTGGGAGGTGGCCTGTCCCCTCTCCCTTGCTTGCTGGTGTTGTTTGTGGTCTAACAGAAGTTGAACCTTTGGCAGCAAAACTTGTAAGTGCCTCTCTTTGTCAACAAGGAATCCCACTATGGAGGTGGGAAGAATTTGCTTCAGCATGCGTCAGCAGAAGACTTCTTTACCCTCTACAGACTGGTCTCTTTCAGGGGTAAGGGACTCAAGTCTTCACCAATATGATTACAGAATGCTGAAATCGACTCTCTAACCCCAACATGGGGTCATAAGCTTCAATCAGCTCTATCTTCTATCGATATAGGGCAAACTGCTGAGTGAGGTGTTGTTTAAAAGTACCCCAGTCTCCTGAATAACTGACATCCCAACTCCTGATTTGCCATGCTGCATTCCTGGCCACTTTTTGTTTTGTTTGTACAGTTTTTTCTCTATCTGTCCAGCCTACCGTGGCATTTTCAATACACTTAACGAAGTTCTTGATCGAAAGGAACCTTTCACCAGTGCATGAGTTGCCAAACTTAGGCATTGATCCATCTAGCACTGGCAGTTTTTTATTTTCTCGACTAATCGCTCCTGCAAGGGACAACTGTCAAAACTGTGGGTGGGTCCACAGGATTTTTATTTCGTATTTCATTTGTTAATTTGTGCAACTCTAACTCTATTAACGCACATTGGATTGTGGTTTACAACACTTTCACACTGTTCTCTTCCTTGGCACTGTTATTGTTAGCAATGGTACTGCTAGTACTGGCACTCCTGCTGTTATGTGGCGATTTTCTTCGAGTTTGCATTGTTTATTTCATCTTCACAGTTACGCTATTGATTATTATGTACTGGCAAGACCCCATGACTGACACCAAAAATATGACCTAATTCTCAGTCATATAAAGGTTCTACCAGTTCAAATGAAATGCATAAGATACAATTACCACGTGTATTTTCCTTAATAGTTACACAGTGCCCTGTTGCTAATACTGCATTACTTAATTATGCAGTTATTGTTGGAAGGTACTCTGAGGTGACATGCACCGATCACTGTCTTTGAAACAAGTCCCCATCCAGTTGATGGCTAATCCCCTTCTGATTGTTAACTTTTCAAACTGAACTTGCTTGGGTCATAGACTTCAGCTAAGCGGTCTCTTATAATTGAAAGGAGCTAATAAGAGTCTTTGAAGTGTGGCACTCATTTGAATTGCCACACCAAACCCCAAAGATCATATGGTGTTCAACTAATGAGCAGTATCTGCTCGTTACTGTCTGATCACAAATGCATACAAACAAGAACTCAGGACTACAGTGATGCCTTTCGATGGTGATTTGTAGGTGAGGGTCGGTATCATCTTAAACCTCACTTGTTGGCTGTGTGGGTAAAGGCGTCACTGTAGTCCTGAGTTCTTGTCTTGCATTGGTTTGAGCCCACGGGATGACGAACTTATTATCAACTAAAAAAAAATTCCCTTTCGGTAACATATATGAAAATTTGTTATTTCCGAGGTAGAGCAAATTGGATATTAAAGGACAATTGTAGCTTAATGCTTGTATATGAATGACGGTGATGTGATAAAAATTCATTCATAATATGGCTACGTGCGACAAACGCACTACATGGTCAGCATGGCAGAGGTGGGTTAATATCGATTCTAAATATAAATACCTGAGTTCGACTGTGATTTGTAGGTGAGGGTCGGTATCATCCTATACCTCACTTGTTGGCCTTGTGGGTAAAGGCGTCACTGTAGTCTTGAGTTCTTGTCTTTCGTTGGTTCGAGCTGACGGGATGACGAACTTATTATCAACTAAAAAAAATTCCACTTTGGTAACATATGAAAATATATTATTTCCGAGGTAGAGCGAATTGGATATTAAAGGACGTCTGTAGGTTAATGCTTGTATATGAATCACGGTGATGTGATAAAAATTCATTCATAATATGGCTACGTGTGACAAACGCACTACATGGTCAGCATGGCAGAGGTGGGTTGATATTGATTCTAAATACAAATAGCTGAGTTCGACGGTGATTTATAGGTGAGAGTCGGTATCAACTTATACCTCACTTGTTGGCCGTGTGGGTAAAGGTGTCACTGTAGTCCTGAGTTCTTGTCTTTCGTTGGTTCAAGCCTACGGGACGACGAACTTATTATCAACTAAAAAAAAATTCGGCTTCAGTAACATATATGAAAATATGTTATTTCCGAGGTAGAGCAAATTGGATATTAAAGGACATTTGTAGCTTAATGCTTGTATATGAATGACGGTGATGTGATAAATTTCATTCATAATATGGCTACATGCAACAAATGCACTACATAGTCAGCATGGCAGAGGTGGGTTGATATCGATTCTAAATACAAATACCTGAGTTCGACGGTGATTTGTAGGTGAGAGTCGGTATCAACTTATACCTCACTTGTTGGCCATGTGGGTAAATGCGTCACTGCAGTCCTGAGTTCTTGTCTTTCGTTGGTTCAAGCCGACGGGACGACGAACTTATTATCAACTAAAAAAATTCCCTTCGGTAACATACATGAAAATATGTTATTTCCGAGGTAGAGCAAATTGGATATTAACGGACGTTTTTAGCTTAATGCTTGTATATGAATCATGGTGGTGTGATAAAAATTCATTCATAATATGGCTACGTGCGACAAACGCACTACATGGTCAGCATGGCAGAGGTGGGTTGATATCGATTCTAAATACAAATACCTGAGTTCGACGGTGATTTGTGGGTGAGGGTCGGTATCAACTTACACCTCACTTGTTGGCCATGTGGGTAAAGGCGTCACTGAAGTCCTGAGTTCTTGTCTTTCGTTGGTTCGAGCCTACGGGACGACGAACTTATTATCAACTAAAAAAAATTCCCCTTTGGTAACATATATGAAAATATATTATTTCTGAGGTAGGGCGAATTGGATATTAAAGGACGTTTGTAGCTTAATGCTTGTATATGAATCACGGTGATATGATAAAAATTCATTCAAAATATGGCTACGTGCAACAAACGCACTACATGGTCAGCATGGCAGAGGTGGGTTGATATCGATTCTTAATACAAATACCTGAGTTCGACGGTGATTTGTAGGTGAGGGTCGGTATCAACTTATACCACACTTGTTGGCTGTGTGGGTAAAGGCGTCACTGTAGTCCTGAGTTCTTGTCTTTCGATGGTTCGAGCCCACGGGACAACGGACTTATTATCAACTAAAAAAAATTCCCCTTTAGTAGCATATATGAAAAAATGTTATTTCCGAGGTAGAGCGAATTGCATATTAAATAATGTTTGTAGCTTAATGCTTGTATATGAATCACTGTGATGTGACAAAAATTCATATATATATATATATATATATATATATATATATATATATATATATATATATATATATATATATATATATATATATATATATATATATATATATATATATATATATATATATATATATATATATATATATATATATATATATATATATATATATATATATATATATATTATATATATATATATATATATATATATATATATATATATATATATATATATATATATATATATATATATATATATATATATATATATATATATATATATATATATATATATATATATATATATATATATATATATATATATATATATATATATATATATATATATATATATATATATATATATATATATATATATATATATATACATATACATATATATATATATATATATATATATATATATATATATATATATATATATATATATATATATATATATATATATATATATATTCCCAACTGATCTCAAAATTCAAAATTTTATCTCACTTCAGCCAGTACCTGAACTCTCATAACAATAGGAATTACGATTGAGTACTCTAAAGGTAACAGTGACCCCTTAAAACTTATTAATCCCTTGAAAAATCAAACTAAATTTATCAGAATATGTGTGAGGTACCAACAATTAAACAAAAAATATTCTCGAGTAAAATGGCATCCCTACATCAAAAAACTTGAATTGTTTCCCTGTCTCAGTTCTCTGTAGCAAAAGTATAAGAACAAAACATTTTTATCACTTTGCCTTATGCACACACAATTAATTCTATTCACTGGTGGTCAGTAAATGAAACACTGTTTTTCTATAAATATTGAAAACAAAAATTTATTTCTAAATTCAAAATTTTTAACTGGAATTCAAAATCTGAAAAATCTGAAATATTTACTATTACTTGAAAATAAAAAAAAATTAATTAATTCTTGAATTAAAATATAAAACAATACTAATTCACAAAAAGTTTAACATGAATTTAAATTAATAAAACAAAATTTAAACTATCAAGAATTACTCAAGATTTGAAAAGAAATCCTTAATAAATGAAAATTCAATGAAGTATACAATGTTAAAATACCAAGAAATA
>NC_089786.1:24990536-24998036 GCF_040412425.1 Macrobrachium rosenbergii
GGGGTTGTTCTTAAAACAGATATAGTAGGAGATTATGACCTTATCTGGCCTGGTTGTTGAGTCATTAACAGTGGTTGGCAGTGTTGTTCAACATGAATAGATGATTAAGTAAATAAATAGATAGGATATGGGTTATGCTTCCAAAGAGACATATCTTATTAATAGTGGTAGTGGCATCTCAGAATAGGGTTTTGATGGTTCAGCAGTTCAGTTTCAGAGATATGTTGTGAAACACACTTGAGTCAGCCTTTCTTGAGTGCGAGTCTCAGTATGCATTTAATGTTGCGTCATGGAGCGCAAGGTTTTAGTGTTTTTGTAGGTGTTTTTGGGCTTTAGTTCATATTTGGGAATGTTTGGGTATGTATAGTGTGCACAGCATGTTGTTTAATTAAGGTATCTTGACCACTTGTCTGTGGTAAAACGCTCGAAAACGCTCAAGAGTTTTTTCTCTCTCTCTCTCTTTCTTTGGTGGAAGGATTCTCGCACTGTCAAACAGAGGCATACATAACTGTTATCATTTTTTATTGTTAATTTTAGTGTCAGGTTGGATTACTTTTTATTGCACTTCAATTAATGTTTGGGCTGTGCCTGCAGTGATGTCATTCCCTGAGTGACGTGTCAGTGACATCATTAGTTTGGGCAGAGTTTCTTGCCTTGTTCTCCATCCTCTATGCAGTACATTTCAATTTTGGGCGTGCCTTGCATGTGTTTTTTTTTTTTTTAATATAGCAATCAGCAGTTCACATTGGCGTTTAGGGTTTAATAATGGGAGTAGTTTATTACTGTATTATCTCTTGGGTCGTTGATAATTGGGTAATAATTTTTTTTTACACTTGTTGAGTTACTGTGAGTAAACATTTCTTACGCAAGGGTGTATACATTTCTTAGATTTTTTTACTATTTTTTTTTAGTTACATAAGTACGTGTCTTATTTATGTATGTGTAGGCAGAGGCAGAAGCTGTTGCTGTAAGCTTATTCAGCAGTTTTTGCCTTGACGACAGGAGAGGCGGACTCGTCTCCGAGGTTTTGGGCTCAGCGTTTTTTTCTTTTTTGTGCACTTCAGCAGATCATGGATGGGTAGGGTAGAGAACAAATGCTTTTCTTTCTCTCTCTCTCTCTCTCTCTCTCTCTCTCTCTCTCTCTCTCTCACGTCCGTTTGCTCGAGTCGCGTTTTCTTTATATGAGTGAGGGTAGACTCCCGTCCTCTGTATTTGAGGGGGGACTGAGTGTTTTTTTTTTTTTGGCCCTTGAAGACGCAAAATTCATCTTGACCTACTTTGAGGGCAACTGTGCACTTAGCCTGCCCATTTTTTCTTTGGATTTTTGGGATTTCATTGTGGGTTTAATTAATTTTGGATTTAATTGTGGGCTTGATTAGTACTTTCTTTTGATTTTTGGGGATTAATTGTTAGAGTAAAGGGAATTAACATTTTGGGTTTCTTACTGTTTGGGAATTCTTTCAGGAAAAATTGTTTTTTTCTTGTGTTGTTTCTGTAAGGGGTGTCTTTTTTTTAGGACTTGGGAAGTTTTGCATTTGTGATCAGCCAAGAATATGGTAACAGATTTGATTACGAAGAGAAAAGCTGCAAAAATGGTGAGAGGAAACAGGGATCAGAGGTTCCTTAGGTCTCCATATGGTTGTGTAAGGTGCAGAGATTCAGTCCGCTGTTTGAAGGGTTTTGTTGAAATTCAAAATAGCCAAAGATCGATGGTTGGGTTGAGTTCTCGGGCTCCACGGGTTCGTTGTTTTAATTATAATATGGAGGGACACATTAAGAAATTTTGCTATGTTAAATATTGTGGTGGTTGTAGTAGGAGTTATGGTCATCTTTCGGTCTTGTCCGTCTTTGAGACAGTATAATGGTAGGCCTGCATTTCAGAATTTTGGTAGCTCAGGTAAGAAAGTTCCTCAACCATATTTTCTGAGGGGATCTTGTGATCGGTGGACATTGCCTAAAGACCAATCAGTTGTAAAGGAAAACTGGTTGAGTGTTTCTCGTGATATAGGACTTTTGGGGGAACCCTCAGAGGCAAAGCCAGTGGTAAAATGGTCTCTGCATGGGATAAAAGCAAAGGTTTTTACAGATACAGGCACCTCTATTAATTTGATGAATTATGAGTTATTCAGATCGATGTTTTCCGATCGTTCTTTGAGACCTGCTAAAGAGACAGTATGTGATGTTCAAGCAAATAGGTTACAGGTTTTGGGATATGTAGATGTAGATTTGTCTCTTTGGGGTAGAACTTTTATAGAACCATTTTTGGTTATACGAGGTGCTGCTTTGGGGAATACTTTGTTACTGGGTCATCCAGCATGTCGGAGATGGAAAATCTTGGTTCATAGAGAGGTATGTGGCATAACTGCAGGAGTACCTGGTGTGTTTGTGCCCTATGAGGGGACAGATGTGAGTGTGATTGAAGATGATAGTGGATTAGGTGTAGGTGAGAATTTGTGGGTGGATGTTGAACATGTGTCGGTAAGAAATGTTATAAGGGGGTTTTGTCGGATGATGTGGTTCTGGGTCCTAGTATGGTTGTGATGGTGAAAGTTCGAGTGAAAGGAGTGCATAAATACAGAGAGGTGTGTGCGGATGACTGTAGTGAAAGGCTGAAGGGGGTAGTGTGTACGGGTTCTATAAACATGGTATCGAGTTCAGGGGATACTTGTGTGGAATTTTTAAACTGTAATGACTCAGTTCGCAATTATCAGAAGGGTCCTTATGCAATTGACTTTGTTGACTGGGTCAATGAAGACAATTCAGTTCTTATTGTCGGGGATTTTTGTAGTTTTTCAGAAGCAGATTTACAGGCTAAGAGGCAGGTTTTTAGAGATCATTTATCAAATGCTGATTATAAAGAATATGCTGGGGGTGTGGAAGATGTTCTAACCAAGTTTGCAGACATTACACTCAAAGGGGATAAGTTTGGATTAACAAATGTGTTAGAACATAAGGTTCAGTTGGAGGACAAGACTAAGCTTATTTTTGTTCGTTCATATAGGATTCCTTTTAAAATTAGAGAACAGGTAGAGCAAGAGGTTAATAAGTGGGATGAGGGAGGCATTGTTAGGCCCTGTTCCTCGCCTTTTAATTTCCCATTGTTGGCATTGCCTAAGAAAGATCATTCAGTCCAGGTTTGTGTGGACTTTAGGAAGTTGAACGAGAAAACCATTCCTAATCGCTACCCTGTAGTGTGTTTGCCAGATTTATTTGTGATTGGGGGTAAGAATATTTATTATTCAATTGATCTGATGCAAGAGTATTTGCAAGTATGACTTAGCAAGGAGAGTCGAGAGTACATGGCTTTCTCTTTGCTGGTGTGGCATTATGAGTTCACGCGGGTGCCGCTTGCTTTATCAGGTAATCCTATGACATTTGCTAGGCTGATGAATACAGTTTTGCATGGCTTGTTAGAAAAAAAAGTCTTCTTATACATGGACGGCATCCTAGTTGCCATGGATTCTGTAGAGGAACATTTAGAGGTTCTTAGGAAAGTTTTTAGGAGGCTTAGGTTAGCAGGTTTGAAAATAGAGTAAGCTAAGTGTAATTTTCTCAAGAGACAGATAGTATATTTGGGTCATGTCATTTCTAAAGAGGGTGTTAAAGTGAATGATGATAAAGTTAGGGCAATTGTTAATTTTGCTACTCCAAAGAATAAGAAGCAGATTCGGTCATTCTTAGGCACGGCTGGATTTTTTTGTAGGTTTGTGAAGGGTTTTTCTATTCTAGCATCTCCTTTGACAGATGTTTTGAGGGATGATATGCAGTTTGTATGGGGAGATGGACAGCAAGTAGCTTTTCAGAAGATTAATGATGCCTTAGTGAATCCCCCAGTGTTGAAGTTTCCTGATTTGGAACGTCCTTTCACATTGGTAACAGACGCTAGTTATGATGGCATAGAGGCATGCCTTATGCAGAAGTTCAATGGAAGACTCCATCCGATTGTATTTTACAGTAGGAAGTTTAAGACACGGGGTAGTGATGAACGGTTATGGTCGGTAGTGGACAAAGAGGCCTTTGCTTTAGTGTCTAGTTTAGTACATTTCAAGATGCTTCTTTTGGGCAATCAAATAGAGGTTCTTACAGATCATAAGCCATTTTTGGATCTGTTTAATAAGCTGGATCTTTCCCCTAAATGGGCTAGGTGGTATCTGACAATCAGGGATTTTGATGCTAATCTTAGGTATATTGATGGTAGATATAAAGGTGTAGCGGACGCCCTTAGTAGAAATTTTTCTGATGCAGATGGTATTCATACATGTTATATATCTGGAGATTGCATAGACTGTGATATTAGTTTATTAGGAGCTAAGCAGGATGAGGATGAGATTTTGGCAGACGCAAAAGCGTTTCTTAGATGGGTATTAGTAGGAAGGATTATAAGCTGCCTTTTGCAGGGCTTGAATTACAGGGCAATGTGTTAGTTAGGAAGATTAGATGATTAGATACAGACTGAAAAATAGTGCGGTTAAGGGTGATATGACGCAGATTGTTGTTCTTAGGAGTATAGTACCTATGGTTCTGGATATTGTTCACTGTGGGTCTGGCAGTCTACAGCTGGGTACTGGGAAGACATATCAAAATATACGGGGAAAATTTTTTTGGGAGAATATGCTCACGTCAGTGGAAAAATTGGTGAGGGGTTGTTCAGTTTGTAATGTGTGTAAGCCATCGAGGGTTGTTTCTTGTAAACTGGGTTTATTTCCTATTCCCAGCAGCCCTTGGCCCAGGGTCCATATGGACCTTTTAAGCAATTTCTGTGAATCTAGTTGTGGCCATAGGCACCTGTTGGTGGTTGTTGACGAGTTAACAAGGTTCGTGGAGATTCTTCCATTGAAGCATAAAACAGCGGAAGGGGTGACAGTCGCATTCTTTAATGGGTATATTTGTCATTATGGAGTTCCTGAGGTGCTGGTTACAGATAATGGGAGAGAATTTGTGAGCAAGATGTTAGAGTGTCTTGCAGACATAATGGGCATTCGGAAGGTCACTATTATTCCCTATAGACCAGAAGCTAATGGGCTGTGTGAATGGGCAAATAGGAAAGTTATTGAAGCTCTCAGGATGACCGTGGGGGGAAATGATGTAAAGCGAGATCGATATATTCCACAGGTGCAACATAGCATTAATTCCATGATTAGTGATACCATTGGAATGTCTCCCAGTGAAGCGTTGTTTGGTTACCCAGGCTGGGGCACATTCGATTTGTTGCCTATTCCTTCGGGGGACAATAATATGGTTAGGGCGCTTATGGCGACGGCAAAAGAGAGACATGCACGTCTTGCTTGGAATCTGGAAATGAAAACGCGGGATATGTTAGATAGAAATAATGAAAAGCCAGAGAGAGTTAAAGTTGCTTTGAGAGATAGGGTTTTTGTGAAAATAAATGTCAGAAATCAGTTGAACTATAAATTAGGTCCTAAATTTGAAGGTCTTTTTCGTGTTGTTCGTACAGTAGAAGTTAAGAAGGAGAATATTTTTGTTTTTCTAGATGTGAACACGGGTGTGTCTCGGTTGACACATATATTTAAAATTAAAAAGACAGGTTATTGGGAATCTTACGGGTTAATTCCCTTGTTGTACTGTGGTTATGATGAATTTTTTTCATCCCTCTCTCTCTTTGTTTTTTAATGGGTTTTAAATGGGCGTGACGCGTAGTTTTTTTTTTTTTTTTTTTTTTTAACTAGGGAGGACGTTGATCTGTAGAGTTATACAAATCTGTAATTATGCGAATTTAGTTTTTGTTTTTCTTTTTTGTTTTTCTTTTCTTTCCCGTTTTGAGATCAGGTATCTTATAGGTTCTTTCTTTTGTTTTTATGCTGAAGTCTCGTATTCACATGGCGTTGGGAGTCGTGGCATGTGCTGATTTCTTAGTGAGGTTAGGCCCGTGTTTTATTATGTAAGAATATTATGATGTGTAGTTGTCATCTGACGCAATACCTTTGAGTATAGAGTTTCAGGATAGAATTCTGTTGCTTAGGATTTGCATGTCGGACGGAATTTGTCTGATCTGTTACGAGCTTAGTCAAATCAGTTAGGGTTCAGGATAGGATTAGGAGGATTTTAATGTGACTTCCAAATTTCGATTTTTCAGTTCTCTTCTAGAAGGAGTAAGAGGGCTGTGCCATTGGTAATTGTAGTTGTTATGAATACAGGAGCAATTGCTAGTATGTCAATTGCTAATTTGCTAACTAAGGTAAAACTTTACATCATAGTTATGAGTAATTACAGTAAGATTTTGGATCTTTAAGTGCTTTAAATGGATTATTGGTCACAAGTTGATAGAATGAGGGGAGATTTTAGATGTTACGGTAGCTTTGTCGTCCTGTCAAACTACCTTGTTGAATATTGAGAAAGAAGCGGAATATGTGTCATCACAAATTCAAACTCAGATTAAGTCAGTGGTTGCTGTTTCTAAAGGGAATTTTGGAGACATTTTACCTTTTGGATGTTTAGAATTGCCTTTAATGAATTCATTATATCGGTATGGTTCTCAGGTAAATTTTACTGGGAAGAATTTGTATGGAAAGTATCTTGAAGTTAGCATACCTGATAGGGGGTTGATTATGGAAATTCCAGTTAGTAACTTGGAATTGTTTCACAGTTTTATCATACCACCTTTCCTTGGTGGTTTTAATGGTTCAGTAATAGTATGGCATAGTGAGGAGCCTAGGTACCTTTTAGGTTGACTGTCAACATGACCGACTTACATTATACACCACTTCCTCGCAGCAGTGACTTATGAATGACTTCTATGAGCCTCAACTGATACAAGTTAGCTATGGGGGCCGTCTACATTATGCCTGCAGGTTGCTATGCCTGAGCCTTCATGACAGGATCCATGGTTTTTTGGAGAGATGCCATGCAGGACGTCTACAAGTCACTGTCGTTGCTGAGAGACATCTGTTTGGCACAAAGGATTCGTTGGCGCCGCATTAAACATGGGCTTGTGCAGTCGCAAGCCGTTCAGGGTAGTTGGACCATCAAGAATGCAAGATGTGAAGTGGTGTGTTCTACAATGAACTGTTTGTTGGAATAACAATCGTGCACATGAGACAATTAATTTTCGTATCTAGTGTATGTGGTTTGCTATGATTTTTGGAGCTGGCCCTTACTGAACTTTCGACTGGACATTTAACATACCTGGGTGTGGGAGCCCAGTGGTAGGTGGAACCGAGCTCCTATTAAGTCTTGGACGAACTATGTGCTGGCCTGTCAGAAGCACATCCACTGCAGGTGCAGTTGTGTCGACATTGGAGGTTTATACAGTTAGATGCAGTGGCTATATGATGCATGCATTCGTGCTTTTCTGATTATGGCCTAAGTGTGTGGAGATAGTGTGATCTTCGAACACTGAACCAGTGTCATCACGTTTCCGGGGAGAAGTGATTAAGTGAGTGCGTATGTGTGTTGCACTCTCTAATGGTATATTGTCAGAGGAACAGACAATCGCGAGGGGCTTCGTTTTGTGGATGGGTATGATTTGCTAGTTGTGCAGTA
>NC_089786.1:25000536-25008036 GCF_040412425.1 Macrobrachium rosenbergii
TATATATATATATATATATATATATATATATATATATATATATATATATGAATATATATGAATGAATATAAGAAGGCCCATAAAACACTATGTAAACGTTGCAACCATATATTTCGGCACTTGCTTCTGCTCCGTTCACTGGTGAATATGGATTGATGAAATGTTACAAGGGTATATAAAAAGCATATGTGGCTTTAAGTCTCCGATTAAAAGGGAAGGTGACCATTCTAGGAGGAGAATAAATTCCCTAGTGGTTTTTGGCCTCATTTCCGTTTGGCGACGATTTTGGAGGTTGCATTTCTGGGACATCTTCTCCATTTCAATCTGAGGATTAAACGTGTCGATGTCGTCCAATTTAACATTATTTTAGTAACAACTTCATATTTTGGTTTTTGATGATAGCAGACAACATCTTTCTTTGTATGGACAGCTATATATATATATATATATATATATATATATATATATATATATATATATATATATATATATATATATATATATATATATATACATACCACAAATATTTTTTCCCTTTGAGATGCATCATAATAGACGTTATAGTTGGCATAAATGTTTTTTTGGGTAACTTCATACACTATATATAAATTTCTTATTTTTGCAAAAGCTTTTTTTTCAGATAGTAATAAATTCATATATTCACAGAGAGTGTCGAATGTAAGGAATACATTGTAGTTTGATCATTCTAAAACTGACTAGTTTGAAGCCTTCTAAAAATCGAGATTATATTTCATACCCTTTCAAAGTAAAATGATTTTTAAATGAATAAAAGTTCCCCTTTTTTCTCTTTGAAAGTGGTTTATATACAGTTTCTTAATTTTCAATGAAGTGTTCATTCCTCGTATAGGTGTAAATCATACAGACGTCTAATAATTTGGCTTTATTTATAATAATAATAATAATAATAATAATAATAATAATAATAATAATAATAATAATAATAATAATAATAATTAATAATAATAATAATGTTTTAAATACACAGTAACATGTGATGAATGTATTTCTTATTTATAGTGACAAAAATAATATATAAAAAAAGAGATTTCTATTGCAGGATTTATACAAAATTAATTATATTTCTTTTTGTAATCTTTATTTTTTTCGTATGCTAAGCTTCAAAGCGCTCGAGGTGCATTGCAGGTTGCCTGGTACAAGTTTTACAATAATATTTTGTTTCTTTCCGGCCACCAGGTCCACGTCTGTCACTACATAATGCATTCGACGGAGTGTTTCCTTTCTTATTTGGCAATTACATGCAACTTTCCATTCAATCTTTCCTCATCATCAGATGTGGTTCTTCTTCCATTTTGAGCCACATTCCTTACGTTTCCTACCGATTCTTTTACCAATTCTTTCCAGAGTTGTAGATGAGTTAATACCTTCAACCCTTTTGACTTCATATGAATACGATGGAGAGTGAAACTATTCACTATGGCTACTTCCAAAAGGAAAAAATAAACTTTTCTCCACCACTTCAATGAATTTTGTAGGAAACAGTATGAAGATGTCTAATGATCTGCACGATCCACTCCTTCCATGTTGGAAGTATATTCGGAAACTATCACTGGTTTTTCAGTAACTTGTTCCACATTCCCTTTCATAATACTACGATGTTGGATGGTTCTTGCAATATGGTATGTAGAGCACATTGACGTTTCTCTTATCGTTCCAAGCTAGAATAAGGCACCTCTTGTTTTTCACATACGACCTTACTGTTCCTTCCGTTGATCTTTTTCTTTCCTTCGCTTGAGGGGGAAGGCCTTTCCTATTTGAATTTATCGTTCCGTTGATGTGGACTTTTTCTTCAGAAGTTCCGCAGATAGAGATAGGCTTGCATAAAGGCGGTCTGTATAAACATGGTATCCAGGTTCTCCTGTGGCATGCGTAACGATGTCCACAAGTGTCAACACGATATGAGTGAAGAGATTACCAGCATTACCTAGGCACTTGATAGTAGCGTTGCCGTAATATGGAATCAGACTTAGAATATATCCCGTCTGCGCATCGGTAATATCATATATTCTGATCCCCATTTTGTTGGTTTTTTGCTATCGCACGTTTTGAATGTGGTCCTGCCTTTGAATGGCACAGTGGATTCGTCAGTGCTGAAATGGCATCCAGGATGATAATAACTAAAGAACCATTCAGATGAGTATTCATGAACTTGCTTTACCTTTGACCTCCGAGATGCCATGAAGCCACTACCAGGGGCTGCTGAAGGAGACACATGAAGTACCCAGAATATCTGGAGCCACCTATCTCTCTTAAAGATTTGCAGAAAAAACGAACTTTCATCCACCCATTGCTTGGAAAAGAAGTCCCTCGATCTCTTATTTCTATGTAAAGCCATGTTAATTAGTGTTTCATGAAAGGCCATAATTTCCTCCACGCTTATTTTTTGCCAGTTTTCCCATATAGAATATTATTGTAGTTATCAATTCTTCTGTGTAGCGATTCGTTTCAACTGCAATCATTTGGAAAAATTCTCGTGTAAAAAATCATGAACAACTGCAAAGGAATGTTGATAGTTTGATCAGGACAGCTGACTTTTGCTCTCCTTTGAAAGGAAATCTGGGTAAGTCATGCCTTTTTCATCAAACTCTTCTCAGCTATTTCCACCGGCCCAATTTTCGTCATTTGCATCCTGGTCTTCCTCAGGGGGCATAACCATATCGTCTGTATATTCGTCTTCGTCTTCATCAGGAAATTCCGCTTCCAGGTCTTCATTCATGATGATAAAAGAATTATTTTCATTGCATGTGGAAGGAGCAGCAGACGGTTCATCGTTTTCACCTGAATCATCTTCCAATTCCGAAGGCAATCCTAAAAAGTATTCTAGTATTTCCTCATCCTTTTCAAGAAACTTCCTTTGTCTGAGAGACATGATAACTCAACAATACGTTACTAATTACAGGTCAGCGAAACAAAAAGTCTGCACAGTGTCTGGTCATCTGGGTGTTGGGGTAACCGAGTTTTAGAGGGGTATGGTATCGCACTAGCTGCTTGTAGCGACCGCGAGGATTGTCAACCCTGAATAACTCTAAACAAACAGCAAATTTTGCTGGTTTACTCATGTTTTTACGCCAAAAAACATAGCAAAATCTGATATTCATTTAGCCAGTTTTTCCAAAAGGAAAACTGTTATGTAAAACATATTTTTTGTTCATGAAAATAACACTTCTTGAATGACAGAAAACTAAGTGTTATTCTGGGATGCTTACAAGGTAACCTTAATTAGCTTGCCTCCAAAGAAATTATAATAAGTGCCAGCTGGGACCCGGGCTTCAGTCTGAACCTACCATTTGGGAAAGTCAGGTGAGAGCCGGCCTTCGATTGGAAAGGCTTAAAAGAAGAAAGCATATAAAGTAGAAATGGTGAGTCAACTTCACGACCACCCAGAACCGAGGAACGGGGAGTTATCAAAACAACCTGACATTAGCACCCGCTGAATTCTCAGCACCTTCACGAAAAGACTCCTCCCTTCCTCTCTAAGACTTAATCCCGCCTTTGTCAACCTTTAATTTCCCCTGGGTGCTCTCGTTCCTCCCCTTGTTCCAGCACTGCTTCTGTAGATAACACCAAAACATGGAAGCCGGTGAGTTAACAGACAATGCCACATGTGGGACAAAGACTTGAAGGCTGGACCAGAGACTATAGAGTTTGTTACAAGCCAGCATCAGAGTAGAGTCCATGCTGTGTCTGTCTCCGACCCCCTTGCCCCTTTCTGACCCAGTCAAACCTTTGTTGTGAACACAGTCCCACCAGTCCCTTGCCTCATTGCGAAGTGTGGTCGACACATCAAGACAACACATCCTACAAGAAAAAGGTACAGTGTGGATTTTGGAGGTGTTACAAAGCCCAGTCTTCCACTAGAAAATAAATGAAGTGTTAATGTTTTCTTTTCAAGTAATGTAAGCTTCATAGCATCTGACTTTGCATATTGTTCTCTCTCTGCCTTCAGCACTCCCTACATGACCGTGAAAGTGTTTTCTTTGCATCAAAGTGAGAGTAAGTTTGTCTTGCAGAATAGGAGCTTGATGCTCTGTGTCTACCTGTTTGCCCACGGTGTCAATTCCTGAATTTCTAAAGGGAAAGAACACTTCAAGAGTAATTCCTGAAGACTTAGATGCTTACGAGGCAGAATTCTAAACACTTACGTAGTCGTGGAGGTTCCACAACAATGGGATTTTATTTCAGAGACAATTAATTCTTTAGTTAAGAAAATTCACCATAGATCATAAAGTCTTTGATATTGGCACTATTTGTTTTGTGACTAACATAACAGCTGTGCCAAGAAGCAAGTGAACAGCTCCCTTTGCAATATCGTTCTGATTTTTGTAAGAAAACCTAATTAGCGAAGTCTTCCATTTTGTCTGAAAACCATTTAATTTAACTTACTTCTTTTTGTGAGATTAGCTAAGTATTCAGATAAGTTTAGAGTGTGCTTAGGGCTAGATAGACCAACCCCAAGCTAGGCGCATTAAACTGGTGATCTTGCCGGGATCTTTGAAATCTTGCATGCTTGTTGCATGGCTCAATAGTGGAACATTATCCCCCATCTCACTAGAATAGCTAATCAGCTTTTGCTAGCTAAGTCTGAGTGTTTACAATCATGAGGAACCTCATATCCCTTTAGTACTTTACTTTGGCACTCATGGACAGCTGTATACACAACGTAAGTACTTTCAGTTAAATTGTAGTGTATCAGAGTGTACCTACATCGCTGTATGTTAAGGTTCACTCAGAGAGTGAAAGAAAGCTGTTACCAGACGTTCATGTATTTAGATGTATTTATCCTTAGTGAAGGCTGTAATGAGACTACATGTCTCTAGTCGCTAGGAACTAGCTAGGAAGTGAAGTGCTAACAAGTGATAAGTGCTAAAATTCCAGGAAAGTGCAAGAATTACCTCAGAAAACTCACTATAGCCTTAGTTAGGAAGAGGTATCTGGCAACCTATGCTAGGCTGGACGTCAGCACGCTGTGCATCGCCTCACACACACATCTTCGCTCAGTAACTGATTTGTCCCTTATGATTTTATCTGTTCTACAACATCTTTACTTGTTTAAGTTAACCACTGTTACTCTTCATCCTATGCACAGTAATACAAGTAATATTAATGTAAGTATTTGCGAAGAAAGTTCATATTTTAACGAAGGAAGCGCATAGCATTCACATTCCTTTAAGGTCAATGTGATGGTCATTCGGGAGGATGTATGCCCCGTCTCCCCTACACTCGATAGCTGGCCATTGACCTGTCATCTGTTAACGTAAATACTACTGTCACACGTCGTTTTGAAAAATCATTCTTATGAAGAAATCGAGAAGTTCCCATTATTACCATTTGTAGATTATAAGACAATATTTGCATATACTCACTCGGGAGATTTTACACTTTATATCGTGTGCGAGTAAGATATTATTCGTTCATGTCACATAACTATAGCCTTGTGCAATTTATGTAGGGTACGAGCTATACACTTTACAACCATAACCTGCATTTCCAAACCCTATTATTAATAAAACCATTTATTACGATTCTACCAGAAATTTATAACTTAACCCTTAAACGCCGAGCCTCTATTTACAAAAACGTCTCCCGTATGCCGGCGGCGTTCGGGAGCTAGCGCCGAAACGGAAAAAATTTTTTTTCAAAAAATCACAGCACGGTTAGTTTTCAAGATTAAGAGTTCATTTTTGGCTCCATTTTTTCTCATTGCCTGAAGTTGAGTATGCAACCATCAGAAATGAAAAAAAATATCATTATCATATATAAATATTGGAATATATGACAGCGAAAAAAAAACTCATATATAATTGTATACAAATCACGCTGTAAGCAAAACGGATAAAGCTAATGAGTTACTTTTTTTTAGTTGTATTGTACACTAAATTGCAATGATTTTGGTACATAACAGGTTGTAAAACGATTAAAGCAAACAGAGAAAATATTATCACAAAATGATGCATGAATTCGTAACGGGCGGACGTAAAAAAAAGTGTTTTTTCAAAAATTAACCATAAAGAGAAATATTGTGCTAAAGACTTTCCAATTGTTTAAAAATTAAGGAAATTGATTGAATATTACTAGACTGTAAGTTTTTTTTAGCTTACAATTGCATTTTTTGACCATTTCGATCGAGTTAAAGTTGATCGAAGGTTGATTTTTTTCTATATATCGTTATCTATATGAAATATTTCAAAAATAGTAAAAGCTAAAGGCATGATTTATTTTTCGTTGTATTTTACATGAAATTGCACACATTTTGATGTATAACACTTTATGTAACGAATAATATAAAACGGCGAAAAAATTACGACAAGGTGACTCAAGAAATGCTAGGATTTTCAGCGGAGTTCGCGCGCGCGGATGGAAGGAAAAAGTTTTATTAAAAAATTCACCATAAATCGAAATATTGTGCTAGAGACTTTCCGTTTGTTGCAGAATAAAGGTAAGTGATTGATTGTTACTAGAATGTAAGAATTTTGGCTTACGATTGCGTTTTTCGAGCATTTCGGTCGAGTCAAAGTTGACCGAATGTTAAAATTTTGTCAGTTATCGTGATTTAAATAAAAATATTTCAAAACTGCTAAAAGCTAAAAGAATGATTTATTTTGTGTTGTATTCTACATGAAATTGCGCACATTTTGATGTATAAAAATTTATGTAACGAATAATATAAAACGGCGAAAAAATTACGACAAGGTGACTAAAGAAATGCTAGGATTTTCAGCAGAGTTCGCGGGCGCGGAGCGAAGGAAAAAGTTTTTTCCAAAAATTCACCATAAATCGAAATATTGTGCTAGAGACTTTCCGTTTGTTGCAGAATAAAGTTAATTTATTGATTGTTACTAGAATGTAAGAATTTTGGCTTACGATTGCGTTTTTCGAGCATTTCGGTCGTGTCAAAGTTGACCGAATGTTAAAATTTTGTCAGCTATCGTGATTTAAATAAAAATATTTCAAAACTGTTAAAAGCTAAAAGAATTATTTATATTGTGTTGTATTCTAAATGAAATTTCGCACATTTTGATGTATAACACATTATGTAACGAATAATATAAAACGACGAAACAATTACGACAAGGTGACTCAAGAAATGCTAGGATTTTCAGCGGAGTTCGCGCGCGCGGATGGAAGGAAAAAGTTTTTTAAAAAAAATCACCATAAATCGAAATATTGTGCTAGAGACTTTCCGTTTGTTCCAGAATAAAGGACAATAATTTATTGTTACGAGAATGTAAGAATTTTGGCTTAAAATTGCGTTTTTTTAGCATTTCGCTCGAGTCAAAGTTGACCGAATGTTAAAATTTTGTCAGTTATCGTGATTTAAATGAAAATATTTCAAAACTGTTAAAAGCTAAAAGAAATATTTATTTTTTGTTGTATTTGACATGAAATTGCGCACATTTTTATGCATAACACTTTATGTAACGAATAATATAAAACGGCGAAAAAATTACGACAAGGTTACTC
>NC_089786.1:25013036-25048036 GCF_040412425.1 Macrobrachium rosenbergii
ATGTCCTCATCACTGGATGACCAACTGCCATCAAAATGAGGACTTTCCACCTGCTCTCGATCGAGCCCAACAAGTACTGTCAATGTCCTTTTGTTGGAGGCCTCCCAAATGCTTACGGATACCCCTCAGGACACGATGCTTCCTAGGGGTCGTAAAGGCACGGGATGTGGTCCTTGGTCCCCTTCGGTCACATTGGCAGCGCACAACACGGCGTTGAGAAGCTGGGTCATCTTGGGTGCTTGGTCCCTCTCCAGCATCCCAGTCTAAAACTCGTCTCACACGCTCACTACCAGACAGGCAATATGCGCCTTTCATGGTCCTGATGACGTTGGGACATCTCTGCAAACGTCCTGTTGCCTCACAAATACGCAAACACTCGCCAAAGTTCTGCAAAACACGGATGCATCAAGATATCGCACTCCGACGATGAGCCGCTGATGCTTTCTGGTGAGAGAAGGAAGAAATTTGCATAGTCTGGGTGACGTTATAAACAAAACAACAGCATGATCCGTGAACTCCAGCATCCCTCAAGCGCGTGATTTAAAACCTTTCGCAAACCAGGCCTATAATTATTTCCGCGAATATTGAAAAAAAAACATTTTTAGTCGACGTACCATACGTCCACTTGGCACCCAACAGACAGTTTTAGTCGACGTATGGTACGTCCAGTAGGCGTTTAAGGGTTAACCAAACTACATTACTTAAAATACTTTTCAAATGCACATGCATTAGCAATACTGTTTTTATGGCTTCCCCTTGATGTGGGACTGTCACGAACGAACTTACAAGCTGATTTGTTGGACTCACAAACCCAACAAACCCATTAATCTACATCTTGTGCATGTTTGCATCACAAGAATACCTTCTACTGAACCAACCACACGCAGTAGCCTACGGTTAATCTCTCACACCATCCATGCATAACAAAATTTTACCAAAGAACCATACCAACTTGTACAGTAGCTGGTTTTGTCTCTGTGCAAGTTCTTACTGTTCTTTTCAGCAATCTAAAACCAAATTCCTCTACACAAGAACCACATTCTATGGAACACCCTAACGTTCACGCTATACCCGGCCTTGTCCGTTCATGAGCAACTCACAAATGACCTGTTCGTAAGAACTAATGAAGCCTGTTCTTTAGAACTAATAAAGCCTTTTCTTTGGAACTAACAAACCACCACACTTGATCTTATGGGACGAGTCTGCACTTTTGAGTGCCACCAGTGTTCTCTGAACACTCCACCCCGTTCCGTGTGAACCAACTAATGTCCCACGGGACCCCGAAACAACCTGCTCCTTCCGAGCATAAATCCACACACCATTCGTGCCATAAACCTTTTCCTATGAAACAAAACCTCTGCACTCGACGACAACCCATATCGCAAGTTGCTAAAAAACCTAAAAGCCTAATGAAGCTGACATATTCCACTGGAGTTTCCCAACCATAACAATGCACATTGAGTGCTACCTTTCATGTCTGCTAATTGTGACTGGAAGCAAACTATCAAAACTTACAAAGATTTCCACTCTCACTGGCACTCTCCACCAATCAAAATTAATCATCTCCAGAACCACTAACAAGCATGTAAGATTATGCCACATACATTCGTTGAGAACAAGTCAACATCATTCTGACCAAAGTGGTTTTCTTTTTTATCTTCTTTCAGAATACCCTGAGTTTAGTTACAATCTCACAAAGAAGATGTCTTGGCCCTTCTTTTCCTACTGAAATCCTTGATTCCACAGACTCACAACTTGAGGTCAATCTAAAGTTCACACATCATGTTTTCAAACCTGTTTCTGCACTCCAAACACTTGGTACTTTGAATCAGTTTTTGTGTGGCAATCACCATTCTAGCCACTCCTTTGCAGCTACTGTTTTTTAGTATTCATTGTGTAAAAAGTCACCACTTCGGTTTGCCAGGGTAGTGTTTATCATTAATTAAGTCTCCGCTGAGCCACCGCTCAACAAGTTACTTCCCATTTTCTACAAACTCAATTAGTCACGCCTAAAACGTGCCAGGTCACGCATTTTTAATAATTTTTACTTTATAATATTTATACATATTTTCCCTGCATTTGTGTATCACATGTTTCTTCATTCACAGGCATCAAGACATTATCCATATTGTAGTTCTGTATGTTTTGTATTGTAATTTGTACTCATTCACTGCATATTATTGTTTTATTGTTTCGACTCAGGTCACAGTCAAGGATTGTTCTCGCAGGCCGGGCGCCAGTCGGCCGATATAAACTGCCTGGATCTGTAAAAGTAGGAGTAACTTTTACCTGCTCATTTCTTTGACACCTTACAGTGGTGACCCCGAGTGACCCGGAGCCATTAGCGGACTGACACGGCGACTTAGTCTTGGCTCCAGGATTTCTCCAATGATTCTCTAGCGGCCTAAACACGGCGCCGGTAACCAGCGTTTGATGTGCTGACTCTCGTCGGCGCACCCCACCAGCGCCACTAGCGGAACCATTGGTACACAAAAGTGCGCATCGACGCCAGTGAGTACCCCACTCCAGTAAGGGGTTAGGAGCGAGCATGGACGCGGATATCCTCCTTCATGCAGTTAAACGCGGACCGCGGACTCGGAGGTTTACCTACCTCCCATCACACCGCGCCCGCCCCTGCATCGAGGCCTCCTGCAACTCCACACCAGCGCCCGACACACGACGGCCGGGCAACACAAGCGCGGGCCGCCCTCACCGTAAAACTGCCGCCGTTTATGCAGGGGAACCCATCGAGATGGCTGGCAGGGTGGAGAGCCACTTCAGAATCGCGGACCTGACCGGACGAAATCCTACAGGCCGACAGTGCTCAATGCCTTCCAGAGGACGTGTACAGAAAACTCATCTCGAGTAATAAAACACACACCCTCACATACAGCACCACAAAAAGTTCTTGACCTCGAAGCTTGCTCCCTGCCCATCGCCGAAGGGCCGCCCGTGCTATCAACCTTGCCATAAACCCACGCCACGACCTCAATTCAAGAGACGCTTATGGAGCATGGTCAGAGATCTCCTGTCACTACCAGACTTGGTGGCACAAAAGAGGCGGCAGGAGATAAGCTTCGACGGGAAATCTACCTTCGCCAACTCCTCCCGGAGGTACGCAACCAGATCGCTCCCCTTTACACCATGCCTATCGAGGACCTCATAGAGACGGCGCAACATCTCACAGACTCCGTCAGGGCTTTACAGTTGCCACACAGTGGTCAGCTCCGTCCAGCCTGAAGAGGACGAGAGCAGCCCGTATAACGCCATTGCCAACAGACATCCACCGAACCACAGCAGATGGTGGTCCCCAGGCTTTGTCGCTACCACAAGTGGTTCGGAAAAGGACGCCCGAAACTGCCTGACGCCCTGCTCGCTCGCCCGTTCAAAACGGGGTGGCGGCGCCAGCAGGACAAACCGCCATGGCAGCCGAAGAACCCAGCGCCTCAAAAACAGTAGGTTTTACGTCCGCGACACCGTCTCCGCAGGATGATACTGGTCGACACAGGGCCTTTAAATCGGTCTTCCCAGCATCCAGAGAGGACCGCAACCAGACACCAGACCTGGCCGCTTTCCTGACGGCCGCCAACGGAACCCCATCCTCCCACGGCACCAGGCCCTGTCGATCTCCATCCTGGCCAGAGTTACTCCTGGGACTTCATCGTCGCGACGTTAGGGGAACATTACCCTGGGGGCCGATTTTCTGGCGCACTTCGGCCCTGCTAGTCGACGTGAGCCGCAAGCGCCCTCCATACCGACTCCTGCCGGTCTCTCCCGTTAACAGCGGGACCCAGACCCACCATCAGCGCCGTTTCACCAGTATGCACACCTACTGTCGGAGTTCCTGAGGTATTTAAGCCCGAGCTTCGCCAAGTCCCCGGGGCCCCAGCCAAGCACGGCATATACCACCATAGTTTGACTAAAGGGCCCTTGACACAATAGTTCCGCAGGCTTCCCCCTCAGCGCCTTCAGGAGGCGAATAAAAGCATTCGCGGAGATGGAGCGGATGGGCATCTGCAGGAAAGCCTCCAGTCCATGGGCCTCCCCTCCACATGGTGCAGAAACCGGACGGCTCCTGGAGACCCTGTCGGCGTCTACAGGCGGCTCAACATTGCAACAGAGCCCGACCACTACCCTCTACCCAACATCAGGACCTCACGGCCTCCTTTCACGGGGCCAAAATATTCACTAAATTGGACCTTCTTAAATCTTATTTCCAGGTACCTGTTGCACCAGAGGACATACCAAAGACAGCCATCATCTCGCCCTTAAGGTCCTATGTGTTCGCCTTCTCCACCTTCGGGCTGAGGAACGGGGCCACCTTCCAGCGGCTCATGGACAGCATCTTATGGGACCTAAAGTTCTGCGCTGCGCTGCTACATCGACGACATTCTCATATTTTCCAGGTCTCACAGCTAACACCAGAGACACATCAGGGCAGTCCTCCAGCGCCCAAGAAAACGGCCTCGTCGTCCGTTTTGACAAGTGTTAATTCGGCGTCCAGAAAGCAGAATTCCTGGTCACGAGGTGTCTCCGACAGGCGCCCGCCCTCTTACATCGAAAGTAGCAGCCGTAGCAAGGTTCCCGACACCCACCTCCATCAAGGCCGTCCAGGAGTTCCTTGGGATGGTAACTTCTACAGGCGGTTCATCCCTAGGATCGCGCACACCACGGCCCCTGACGGAAGTCCTAAAAGGCCAACCAAGTCCCTGTCTTGGGACCCAGCCAGCAGCAGGCCTTTTCCCTGACGGCCGCCCTCGTCAAGGCAACCGCCTTTGGCACACCAGGATCCCAAGGCCCCTCCAGCTGTGACAGACGCCAGTAAGTTCGCCTGCGGTGCTGTTCTGGAGCAAATCATCAACGGCGCCCCCAGCCCATCGCCTTCTTCAGCAAGAAGTTCAATCCCGCAGAGACCCGCTTACAGCACCTTCGACAGGGAACTCTGTGCGATGTACCGCACAGTTGGCACTTCAAGTTCCTCCTGGAGGGGACGCCCTTCACAATCTTCACAGACCATCAGCCACTGGTTCACGCCTTCATGAAGCAGGGGACGCATGGTCTTTCAGACAGCAGCGCCACATCTCAGCCATAGCCGAATTTACCTGTTCCGTCAGGTACCTCCATGGCAAGAAAAATCTCGTAGCAGACGCCCCTCTCCAGAGTCGAGTTGAACGCAGTGCAGCTTGGGTGTAGATTACCAGGACTTGCCAGAAGAGAACAGGCCGCTGACCCAGAAACCCCAGCCGCATCGCACCGCCATCACGCCTCAAGTGGCGGACGTGACCTTGCCCCGGAGGCCCCAGCCTGCTCTGCGACATCAGCACAGGTCAGCCCCGCCCTTTGGTTCCAGCCTACGCCGCCGCCAGGTATTCGACATAATCCACGGCCTCTCACACCCCTCGGCAGGACCACGCCAAAACTGCTTTCAAAAAGTTCGTCTGGCACGGGTGAAAAAAGGACGCCAAAGCCTGGGCAAAACAGTGCCTGCAGTGCCAGACCAGTAAGGTGGGTCGTTCACACACAGTCGTTGGTAGGCGAGTTCCCACAGCCAGGGCGCCGCTTCGGCCACATCTACATCGATGTCGTCGGGCCCCTTTCCCCATCAGGCGGATCCAGATACCTCCCTGACGGTGGTAGACCGTTCAAGGTGTGGCCCTAAGCCACACCCATGCAAGAAGCCACCGCCTTTTAGTGCGCCGAGGCCCTGCTCTCCAGTTGGGTTAGCAGTCTAGGCCCCGGATACATCACAACCGAGTTGTGGTCTGCCCTGGCTCAACTGCTGGGAACCACGCACCACCACCACAGCATACAACCCAGCGGCCAACGGCCTGGTCGAACGGTTCCACAGGTCCCTAAAGTCATCCCTCATGGCCCGCTGCACCGCCGAGGACTGAAACATCAGAAAAGTGGGTCCTCCTCTGAGGAACGCCCCAGAGCCGACGGCACCCCATCTGCAGCTGAACAAACCTATGGGGAACCCTCGTGGTGCCGGGAGAGCCGTGGACGGATGAACGCCACTCCCCATCACTGCAGAGGCTCCGCGACGTGGGTGTCGGCAAGTTCGATTTTGCAGGCACATCATCATCGACAAAGCAACCACCTTCATGCCGCCACAGCTGTCATCCGCCACCACGTTCGTCAGGGGAGTCGACGCCGTCCGTCCACCACTAACCAAGCCCTACAGGGGACCCTTCCGCATGCTGGAACGAACAGCAAGGGTTCCAGCTGGCACTCCTGGCAAGGACGACTAGGTTTCAATAGACCTTTTTAAAGCCCGCCTTTCTGTCGGAGAGTCCCCGACAGCGACGCAGCACCCCTTTGCCCAACCGCACTCCAGCACGCCCTCACCCGATTCGAGGCGCGGCCGCCCCAGGAAGGGACCGCCCAACCAGCAGCCTCACAGGTGGAGACCCCTCCGTTATCTTCAAGGAGACGCACCTTCAGCGTCCCAGCAGATACAGGGGATTAGTCAGACGCGTCCCTCGTCTTTGGGGGAGATTGTAAAGTCACCACATCGGCACCAGCGTAGTGTTTCGGCGCACCATTAATTAAGTCTCCGCTGAGCATGTTTTCTTTGGTGACTTCCCATTTTCTTCAAACTCAATTAGTCACGCCTAAAACGTGCCAGGTCACGCATTTTTAATCATTTTTACTTTATGCGTATTTACACAAATGTACACATTGTGTATCACATGTTTCTTCAAAACAGGCATCAAGACTGTATCCATTTGTAGTTCTGTATGTTTTGTATTGTAATTTGTACTCGTTCACTGCATATTATTGTTTATTGTTTCGACCTCAGGTCTGGATCAATTCCATTGTCTTATTTCAGGTTCAGTCGTAGGCCGCATATAAACTGCCTGGATCTGTAATAAAGTAGCAGTAACTTTTACCTGCTCGTTTCTTTGACACCTTACATATCTTTCAAACGGCATCATGTCAGCCTATGCCAAAGACCACCAGACCTTCCAAAGGCTAGGACAGGTCAGGGGTCTCCAAGGAGAGCAACTGACTGCCTGGATAGGTGAAAAGGTAGCTAGAGCAAAGAAGGAAAAAGACAAGAAGGAGGAGAATAGCGCCAACACGAGCTTAACTTGGCTCTGGAGAAGACCGCTCTCACCGAAGCGAAGAAGCAAGCAAGGGAAGAATGGCGTAGTCATGAGTTGGCCCTTGAGCAAGCTCACCATGCATATGCCATGGCACTCGCCCAACATGGGACGGAGAACCCTACTTCTGCTAACCACTCCCCCCCCTGCCGTGCCCCATCATCCCTGTCAAGAATGAGTACCCTTATTCAGAAATGGTTAGACAACGAACCTGGCGGATGGCTGGATCACACAGACAAGGTATTTGAGATATTCACATTCAATGGAACAGAGATAGCCTTAATATTAAATAAACATATGGGCAGAAAAAGTATAGTCATGCTGTGAGCTTTGACAGTCACAGAACAAGGGGATCTTGCTGCAGTCCGGAGAGTTGTTAACAAAGTGTATGAAATCACACCAGACTGCTGGAAGTAAAGGCAGCGCAGCTTACCCAAACAAATAGGTCAATCCTGGATGGATAGGAATTATTATAAAGGGAGACACTACAAATGTTGGCTAGAGGCACATAATGTCACAACATTCAGTGACCTCTTGGAACAAGTGCAGCTGGAGGATTTCTTCCACTATGCCCTAAGCACACTTGCAACCTACAAATATGAGAAATGCCCCACTACCATCACTGAATGCTGCCGTTTAGTACGATGCCAGGAAAAGGGTGTTATGCGTTCCTTTACATGTTATTTAGTTTTCCACTTCTTTACCTTGTTATTCTTCTATGTGTGTCCACAGCGCCCCTCTTTCTTTTTAAATGTCTGTTCTTTGAAGATAAATTGTCTTAAAGTATTGATATCTCTCAGGAAGGTGTATAGAGACGAGTTCTGTAATTTCTTCACTTTAATAATGGAATTTAACTTATAAAGATTAACAAGATCAGTACAAAATTAACATGTTACAGTGGTATAAATGAAATCACTCTTCAGAAATTAGTTTGACTCAGTCTATAGGGGAACACAAAAGTGAGGGGAGACGTACTCTCCCTGGTGGACACTGCTCAAATCTCCTTCTCTCCTGTCACTTTCCAGTCTGTTGGACCCCTTGATTTCTTGTTATCTGCAATCTCCACCTCCTTCTAGTCCTATTGGAAGGATTTATCTGCAAGGCCTCCCCTTCAAATAGTTGATTGGGAAGGACCGTAGTTGGTGTAATTCAAGTCTCTCCTTAGAGGACTTGATTGGAGATGATCTTAGGAAGGGGTGCGAAAAACCCCTCCCTAGCATGTTTGATTGGAGGGTGTTGAAGTACATCACTTTGTCCAGCCCCCAATTTCCTGGAATTTCCAGGAAAACGCCTCCTATTGAAGGCGGGGTTATAGAGCTGGCTAATTGTTAGTTTTTTTTTTTTGGCAGTGCTGACTCATGACTTGGTTAAGCTAATTGCAAGACCACTGCTTCCAACCTTTACGATTGGTTTTATGGCTTTAGGCGCGATATACTCACTCACTGTTTTGAGTTCGTGCAAGAGTCTTACTTCGGTCAGTGTATTTTTATTTCACAGCAATAGCAACAGGTTTCAGCATTATCATTGTTCTCTCTGCCTCCCTTTTTATTCTTTACGTTTCTCTCTCTCTCTTTCTCTCCTACTTTTTTTCTATTTCCTACATTACTCTCTCTCTCTCTCTCTCTCTCTCTCTCTCTCCTTTCTGTGATGTGACATTCTCTCTGTGAGACGTAATCGTTCATGGTCTGGATAATCTACCCGATAATACGCATCTTACATACAATTAGCGAATGAAATATAGCTAAAAGTGTTCGTGAACTATCGGTGATTAGCTTAATATCAGATTAGAGTGATAAACTGTCTAATAAGTTGTTTACGAGTGAATTAATAAAATCTGAAAATCATGGAGGAGTCAGCCAACAGTGGCAAAAGGTGGAGAAATCTAGCTTGCATCGGAGATATTCAATATGATGAATTGGCAGGAAGGGAACTTGGTTTGTTGATCGTGGAGATGAATTGCAACATCGACCAAAAAGATGTGAAAGCATTCACAGACATATTGTAAGGATACGATCCTTCAAACTGGAGCAAATCTGTAGAAAATATAATGAAAATAATAGAAGGGATACCAATGAAAGTTCAAGTTATCAAAAGACTTATAAAGAAAATCTACAAAATCAACACATTCCATCAAAGAAAATAAGTACGGTGGAATTAGTGAATATATTGATTGATGCAATAGGCAAACGGATGCCTAAAGCATGTAAACTATGTAGAGTGTGGTATAGCATTGTAAATCCACAAAACCTGATTAGGAAATGCTATGCTTGCCATTATGTACCGACACACCCTTCATGTGCTGAAGTTGAGCAAAATAGAAATAAGGACACAAAAATATTTTGCTCAACATGTCTAGTATGGATAGACAAGGTCATTAAATCAAGACTTAATGTACAGATTGTGGAGGATGAAGAAGATGAAGAAGAGGAAAATAGAAAAGAAGAAAATAAGACTGAAGAGAGAGAAAAGATTAATGAAAACAAAGAACAGGATAATAGTATGGATGCAGAGAAACTCATAGATTCTACATATGAGGCAATACAGCAACATACATATGAAGAAATAAATTATGACCTGATAAATCAAAATAAAATCCCAAAGAGGTTGTACCCGGATCTCCATACTGATGGGAAAGAACAAGAAAAAAAAAGAAAAGAAAGACACAGTATGCACCCTTTGAAAAAGAGGGAATTGCAGGTTTGGTGAAAGATGTTATTACAAACATCCCAAGATATGTCACAATTATGAGATCTATGGCAAATGTGCATATCTAGATGGCTATGAAGAGGAATGCAGCGATCTACATCCAAAAATATGTAGAAAATGGAAAAAGAAGGAAATGGATGTAGGTTTAATAAGAAATGTAGGTACATGCATCCTGTAGCCATGAAAAACCAAAATCAAAATCAAATACATATAAAAAACCAAGGTAAAAATGAAACAAATAAAGAAAAGAACAAAGATCATGTGATGAAGGCAAAAAGCAAGCCAACAACACATTATGAAATGTCAGCACCACGATATGAGCCATCAGCACCTAGATATAGCACAAGGAACAAGCAATGTATCTATGATGCTAGGGGATGGTGCAGATATGGAGATAAGTGCAGGTTTATGCACAAAAGTGAATAAATGTGAAGCTGGAAGAACAAATATAATGGAAAAGTTGGATTTTTAATGTACGAATTTCTGGAAATGAAAAAGATCAACATATCAGAACAGGAAAGAGACATGGAAAATCCTTATTATTACCCATATTAGATAATGGAGATAATACGCAAACCATCATAGTGATGAACGCGCAGGGTTTAGTTTCGAGTAACTCAAAAGAAAGATAGAGTTCTTAGAAGAACTAACCCAAAATGAAAAAATAGAAATATTGAATATAAGTGAAACCTGGTATTCCCAAGAGACTGGTAATGATGACCAGATAAAGGGTTTCAAACTTATAGATCAGATAGAAAAAAATAGAAATCAAGGGGAACCTGATATATGGGAGAGATGCCAATCAAGGAAAAAATCTGTGAGAAATATAGTAACACAGAATGTGAATTAATAGCGGTAGAATTTGAATCTGAAAAATTAGTGAACATTGTAATATATAGACCCCTAATACTAAAGAGTTTGACATAATAATTGAAAATTGATGAAATATGTAGAAATCACAAGGACTGGACTATACTCCTAACTGGAGACTTTAACTTTCCTTTTGTAGAATGGAAAGAACGAATAGGAGACTGTGGTTGTATTTATACATATAAAAAGAGAGCAATAGTAGTGCAGAAGATAAGAGGCAATTTGAAAAGCTATTAGATATGCTAATAGAACATAACATTCAGCAAATAAATCACCTACCAACAAGAAAGGATAATATTTTAGACCTAGTATTTGTGAATGAGGTGAACTATGTTAAAGAAATAATAGTATATAACACGAGTATTTCGGACCATAATGTCATAGAACTAACAGTCCGTTCCAGAACATACGAAAACAGAGAAAAGCAAGAGACGAAAAAAATGGGAAGGATATGGAAAATACAATTTCTATAGTAAGAATATAAATTGGTCAAAAATAAATGAAGAATTAAACAAAGAATGGAAAACATATTTGTAAGTGATGATATACAGGTAAATACCGATATATTATATAAAATATTAGAGGAAATAGTGGAAAAATATATACCAAGAAAAAAAAAGTAATCATCAGTCATGAATTCCAAGAGACAGAAGGATCTTGTTCCAGAAAATTAGAAAGTGGAAAAAAGCTCTTGCAAAAGAAAAGAATGCATGGAAAGTGATGGAACTAAAAAGTAAGATAGAAAATGCAGAACAAAAGATTAACAATCAAAAGAAAATGAAAAATGGAACCTAGAAGAAATGACACTACAAAATATCAAGCAAAACCCAAAAAATTTTTTATTCATATGCAAAAAGATGAATAAAATAAGAGTAGAAATAGGCCCTCTAAGAATTGAAGGGCGATTAACGAATGAAAAAAGGAAATATGTAACAGATTAGCAGAAAGATATAAGAGTGAATTTACACCTAGAATTGACAATGAAGATAATGATACAGAAATAAGAGATGAAAATACTGAATACTTATCAGATATAGATATTACAGAAGCCGATATTGTGCAGGCTATTAATGAAATTAAAAATGGATCAGCAGCAGGACCAGATGGAGTACCTGCCATATTGTTAAAGAAAGTGGTTCATTCAATCGCAAAGCCGCTAGCAATATTATTAAGACAAAGTATAGATACAGGCAAGATTTATGATGAGCATAAATTAGCATATATTACTCCTACTTTCAAAAGTGGTTCAAGACTAGAGGCAAGTAATTATAGGCCTGTGAGTCTGACATCTCATATTATGAAAGTATATGAAAAGGGTAATAAAAAAATATAATGAAACATTTAATGAAAAAATAGATTGTTCAATATAGGACAACATGGTTTTGTACCGGAAAAGGTACACAAACCCAACTGTTAGTCCACCATGAAAGCATATATAAAAATATGATAAATGAAAAAGATACAGATGTGGTTTACCTAGACTTTGCAAAAGCTTTTGACAAGGTAGATCATAATATATTAGCGAAAAAAATTAGAAAACATAACATTGTTGACAAAGTAGGAAGATGGATAAAAGAATTTTTGCAAAACAGAAAACAGATAGTGATTGCAAACGATGAGAAATCGGATGAAGCTACGGTAATATCCGGTGTACCACAGGGTACGGTGTTAGCTGCATTACTGTTTGTGATTATGATTGCAGACATAGACAGTAATGTTAAGGACTCAGTAGTAAGAAGTTTCGCAGATGACACAAGAATAAGTAGAGAAATTGCTTGTGATGAAGATAGGAACTCGCTACAAAGAGACCTAAACAAAATATATAAATGGGCAGAGATAAATAGTATGGTACTTAACTCTGATCAATTTGAATCAATGAACTATGGTGATAAAGTAGGAATGCTATATACATATAAAGGACCTAATAATGAGACAATCACAAACAAGGAAGCAGTTAAAGACCTTGGTGTGATGTTGAATAGGAATATGTTATGCAATGATCAAATAGCAATTTATTGGCAAAATGCAAAGCAAAAATGGGAATGTTGTTCCGGCACTTCAAAACAAGAAAAGCTGAACACATGATTATGCTTTATAAAACGTACGTACGTAGTCCATTTGAATATTGCAATATAATATGGTACCCACACTACCAAAAGGATATTGCACAAATAGAGAGTGTACAAAGGTCATTTACAGCTAGAATAGAAGAAGTTAAGGACCTTGACTACTAGGAAAGACTTCAATTCTTAAATTTATATAGTCTTGAAAGGAGAAGAGAACGCTACATGGTAATTCAAGCATGGAAACAGATAGAAGGAATTACCGAAAACATCATGGAACTAAAATTATCAAAAAGAGCAAGCAGAGGTAGATTAATAGTGCCAAAAACTATACCAGGAAAATTAAGGAAAGCACACAGGACATTAATCCACCACGCACCAGCATCGATAATGCAGCGTCTATTCAATGCGCTACCAGCTCATCTGAGGAACATAACAGGAGTGAGCGTAGATGTGTTTAAGAATAAGCTCAACAAATATCTAAGATGCATCCCAGACCATCCAAGACTGGAAGATGCAAAATATACCGGAAGATGCGTTAGCAACTCTCTGGTAGACATCAAAGGTGCCTCACACTGAGGGACCTGGGGCAACCCGAACGAATTGTAAGGTGTGTAAGGTAAGGTAAGGTCTCTCTCTCTCTCTCTCTCTCTCTCTCTCTCTTCTATCTAATTTCCCTAAGTACACTACCATAGTATCCACTTATCCAACAGCCACTCAAACCCATTCCCAAAATGGGTTGCAAGCTAAAAGTCTGGCTTGCATCTACTGCAAGAAGGTTGGACACCACTCAGAACAATGCAACTTTAAGCCAGGTATAACCAGAAGGCTGACAAAAAACCTTACTCTAAACCAGCAAATAATTGGAGCACTTCCACTGCAGCATAACCTCAAACTAAGCCTACACCCTCAACCTCTGGGGTACCATATAAGTGAGACATCAGTAATGAAGTTTGCAAAGAGTATCACAATAAGGGACATATGTCCAGCAAATGTTTACATTGCCCCAAGTACACCACTCCAAGGGTCGTTGAAGTAGCCATTGAACATCAGTGGACTACTGAATGGCTCAGCCTAGAAGACATGGCTGTAGCTCCCATTGATGGCTTGTCTCAGCCACAAACCCTATTGAATGTCATCAATACAGGCTCCAAGATAAACCTCATCACACGCGACCATGTACCACCTGGTGCTCCTATCCAGGAGGACGAACAAATCACAATATACTGGTTCAATGGTCATTCCATGGATCTACCTACGCTTTGCTTGACTGCAATGAATGGCAACCCTTCTCCTATGCTAGAACATAGATTCTGGGTAACCAAAATACTAACTACTGGATACTCCTTGCTTCAAAGACAAGATTTCCTGCAATGGAGAGATTCCATGGTACAGCTGTGATGTATGACAGATCTACCAATGGAAGACTCTGCTAACCAACCAGCCCCTCAAACAAATGAACCTCTACCACCAGACGTGTTGCTTCGTGGCATCCCTTGGCTCTGAGAATCATCAAACATGGGCTCTATTCCAGGACCACCTGTACCAGCAACCACCCTCCTAATCACGGGAAATGAAGCCATCATCACTGAAGTACAGTACATAGGGATAATTTGATCACTGCTCAGGCTGAAGGCCCAGCATTATCAAACCAACATCACTGACCTCTCCACCACCAACTACCTGTTAGAAGACAATGTATTAACCAGAATAAACAGGGAAATGCAAGAACCAGCTCAAATCACGCATTGACAAATAGTGGTGCTGAGCAAACTGCAACGAAAAGGGATAGAACTGCCCCATGATGGAATCACTGGACACTTTGGCATCACTTGAACTACCAAGGCCCACAGACAAGTTTTACTGGGTGGGCTTAAAAAAGCCAGTCAACGCATACACATCCTCTTGCCCTCATCTGTCAAACGGTGAGAAATACAAATGAAGTAGAACCTAAGGCAAAGATACAGAACATCCCATCAGCTGGTGTCCCCTTCCTTGACGTCATCATAGAGTACTATACACCTTAAAGATGCACAAGAACCAAGACAGGAAATGTTCACTGCCTCATGATTATTGATTGATTTACTAGGTATCCCTAGGCCATTCCAGTCAAGAGTTAGATCTCTAAAACCATTTATCAAAGTCCTACTACATTTCTTTTGTCAATTCAGATTCCCAGCCACTATCCAAAGAGACAGTGTTTGTCACTTCAAGTCGAAAGAATTCCACGGAAGTATGACAATTCACGAAATCAGACACATCCACTCAACTCCATACCATCCAGAGAGCCAGGTAACAATCGAGAGGTTTCATCAGTCACTCACTTCTACTTTATCCAAGCTCCAACACAAGAGTAGGGGAACATTGGAAGACAATATACCCTACACACCAGAAACCATGGGGTATAGCCCTTTGAACTGCTGTACACCTACTCGATGAGGGGGCCTATAGATATACTGCATGAAGCTTGGGCAGAACCCAATAAAGCAGGAAGGGTAAAGGAACTCCCAGAAATACAAAATAAACTGTGGGCCGCATGGGCAGTGGCTCAAGCAACAGAAGCTGCAGTGCAAGAACGAGTCAAACTATGGTTTGACAAAGAAACCACTATGGGAAAATTTGTGGTGGGCAATGAAGTTTTTGGCATACGGACTGGGGCCATACGTCCACTATAAATCCAGTTTACTGACCCCATAAGATGCTGGGGAAAAAGGGATTCTTGGATTATTTGGTCAACTGTGGACAAAGAAGAGCAAAATGGCTCAAGTCAAATTGCTCAAGCCATACGTAACAAGGGAGGAGAAGGAGGAGGAGACAAACAACTCAAACCCAGTCCTGAGCACCATAGTGAGCAACATTACCATGACACCTACCCCTACAACTAACTCCGAGGTGATAACTCAGTTGCAGTACATTACCTCGGGTCTTGACGACGACAAATGCCAAGACATAAGAAATCTTTTGCTAAAGTATCCTGAACTAACTAAAGACTGCCTGGTTGTACTGATGTCTTACAACACATAATAGAACTAGAAGAGAATAACAGACTCATAGCTCAGGGATACTATGGGGTAAATCTGCAGAAGGCAGAAAGAATTAAAAAACAGGTTAATCTGCAATCAGAATTGGGATTGATTGAAAAGGGCCAGTGCTCCTGGTCCTTACCAGTCATACTAGTACCTAAAGGAGGCAGAGGAGACTGACTCTGTGCTGACTTCAGAACACTCAATGAAGTCACCAAACCAGAGCCATATCCTCTCCCGGCGCATTGAAGTATGATTAGATCTGTTAGGAAGCTCACCCTTTCTCACTAAGATTGATTTAGAGAAAGGATATTGGCAAGTACCCCTAGTGGAGGAAGCACACAAGCTGACAGTATTTATGACCTGGATGGCTTCCTCCAGTATGAAGTAATGCCTTGCAGGCTAAAAAAGGCTACCAGATGTTTTCTGCAATTAATTAATCAAGTTCTCGCAGGCATTGAAAACTGTGTTGTCTACTTAGATGACATAGTTATATTCACTGATATGTGGGAAGAACATCCTAAGATCATGGAGAAAGTTCTAGCTGCACTCCAAAAGGCAAAGTTAGTTGTTAACTTAAAAGAAAGTATCAATTTACTGCAGCCAAAATCACATACCTAGGACACATAGTAGGGAATAGAAAACTCATGCCAAAAGACGCTAACATATCAGCTATAATGGACATGCCATATCCAACAACGAAGACGGAGGCACAAATATTTGTGGGTATTGAACAATATTTCAGAAGATTCATCCCAAATTTCTCACAAACAGCCACCCTATAACTAATCTCTTCAAAAGCAATAAATCATTTAAGTGTACTCCAGAATGTGAGAAAGCCTATGATAAACTTAAGGCTGTGCTAATCAGTAAGCCTGTCCTACTCACTCCTGATTACGAGAAACCATTCTATCTGGCTGTGGGTGCTAGCGATATTGGAATAGGAGCTGTAAGTTCCAAAATAAATATGGCATTCACTATCCCATAGTGCATTACTTAAAAGAAAGTAAATCCAGCAGAAACTTGATGCAGTACAGTCAAGAATTAACTGCTGGGAATGGTGCTTGCTATGAAGCATTATGAGGCTTACCACGCTGATCATAAGTTCCTGCTCACAGTCCATACGGATCATAATCCGCTAAAACACCTCACCATGTTTAGAAATCAAAATAAACGCTTAATGAGATGGAGTCTCAACATGCAAGACTATAATTGGAAAATAATGCATATCAAGGGAACAGATAATAAGATAGCCAACATGCTGTCCCAACACTACCCCAGAGCGTCTCTCGTAATCAAATCCTGTAATGGCAGATATTTATTTTCACTGTGTTTGGCCCTAATCCGGAGCTTAGGCGCCAACCTTGCGACTTTGAACTTATAATTTTAATAAAATATAACCCCATGACCCTAACTGTTCCTCTGCCTTACACCATCTGTGCGTTGAAATCTTTTGGTCATGCTAGTGCCATGTGTATACATATGGAACAGCACACCATCCTAGCCAATTTACTGCCAGTATTGTTAAAATTATAGTAGCTAAACACTTATAATGAAATAAGAAGCTTGCAGGTTAATATATCCATGACTCTGAATGAGAAAGTTTGTATTTTATGAATCAAAACTAGCTAGAGATAAAATCTAAAATATCTAGTTAGGTTGCTGAATACAATTGCATATATAATGTTTGTAATATACACTTTCATTTTTATAATCACTGCATTTTCATTAAAATTTATTTGTAGTAGATAAATTCAGTACAATAAATTGATACTAATGAGTTAACATAAACTTACACTGTAAGCAGAAATAATGATCTTAAATGTAAATCTCATTTTGGGGATAAAAAATTGTCTTCCATTGAGAGGAGCTGTAACAAGCAATTGCTATTTGCAAGAGCACATGAAACTCTACTCATTTTTAAATTTAACTTAAAAGAAAAAAGCATGTAAAGTACAAATAGTGAGTCAACTACTTGACCGCCCAGAATTGAGGAGCGGGAAGCGATCAAAACAGCCACTGACATTAGCACCAGCTAAATTCTCAGCGCCTTCACGAAAAGACTCCACCATTCTTCTCTAAGACTTAATCCGGCCATTGTCAACCTTTAATTTCCCCTTGGTGCTCTCATCCCTCCCCTTGTTACAGCACCGCTCCTGTTGATGCCACCGAAACATGGAAGCCAGCGAGTTAACGGACAACGCTAAACACGGGACAAAGATTTGAAGGCTGGAACAGAGACTATATAAGGACCTGACCAGGGGTCACATGAGAGTTTGTTACAAGCCAGCATCAGAGTGGAGTCCTTGCCTGGTCTGTCTCCAACCTCCCTTCCCCTTTCTGACCCTGTCAAACCTTTGTCCTGAACATAGTCTCACCAGTCCCTTGCCTTATTGCAAAGTCTGGCCTACACATCAAGACAACACATCTTACGGGAAAAAGGTGCAGTGTGGATTTTGGAGTTGTTACAACACCCACTCTTCTACTATAATTTTCATTCTTTCCAATACTCCCACCCCTTGGAGTTCTGAAACAGTGAGTGAAGTGTTAATGTTTTCATTTCAAGTAATGTTAGCATCTTTGTAGCATTTGACTTTGCATATTTTTCCCTCTCAGCTTTCAGCATTCCCTACATGAATGTGAAAGTATTTTCTTTGCACCAAAGTGACAGTAAGTTTGTCTTGGAGAATAGGCGCTTGATGCTGTGTGTCTACCTGTTCCCCCACGGTGCCAATTCCTGAATTCCCAACGTGGAAGAACACTTCAAGAGTAATTCCTGAAGACTTATTTGCTTATGTGGCAGAATTCTGTACATTTATTTAGTCTTAGAGGTTCCCCAACAGTGGGATTTTATTTCAGAGATAATTAATTCTCTACTTAAGAAAATTCACCATAGATCGCAAAGTCCTTGATATTGGCACTATTTGTTTTGTACCTAACATAATATCTGTGCCAAGGAGCTATTGAGGAACTCCTTTTGCGCTATCCTTTTGATCTTTGTAATTAAGTCTAATTAGTGAAGTCTTGCATTTCTTTTGAAAACCATTAAATTTACTATTAACTTACTTCTTTTCATGAGTTTAGCTAAATAGTCAATGTGTTTAGAGTGCGCTTTGGGCCAGGTAGACCAACCCCAGGGTAGACTCGAAACCACACACACACACACACACACACATATATATATATATATATATATATATATATATATATATATATATATATATATATATATATATATATATATATATATATATATATATGTGTGTGTGTGTGTGTGTGTGTGTGTGTGTGTGTGTGTGTGTGTGTGTTTTAGTGTGTTAGGATGAGATGATTATCTTATCTCAGGAAAACATGTTGATAAAAATTATTCTATTTTTCTCAACGTCTTTTGACCATTAAAACCCAATTAAGTACAATGTCCATCCCAAACTTACCTTTCATTAACTGTCCTTTGTATGCAAAGACCAAGTGAACGAAAATCTAAAAACCTTTCTTCAACCCAATCACGAAAACGAAACGAAGAACAAGAACAAATACAAACTGAAAGCCGTAAATATGAAGAGAGCAATGGAACAGCGTCTTAAATTCACAGAGAACGCATCCTACCTTCTCCAGATTACTCACTTTACAACGTAAAATGGAAGCAGTCCAGAATTGCATACTTATTTTATACCTGCCTTATCTGCAAGTCCTTCCAACCTGAGCGTAAGAGTCCATTTCGTTACCAATTTCCGGGTACATCTCATGAATTTCAAGTAAGCTATTCGCCCTCGTTCCTGAGAGGTATAAAATAGTCCTTTCCCGTTCTCACCTTTTCTCGCGAATACATTATTGTTTAACAAGCAAGAAAAGGGGACTTCTTGCCAGTATTCATGTTCATTAAGAAACAAATATTTGCCAAGAAAGAAATGACTAATAGTTGTTAGCACCAAAAATATACATGAATGTTTATTGTACAAAAACCACCAGATGTTGTCGGCTCCAAAACATTTCACAAAGGCATCCATGGTGTGCTTTTCTCTTTCATTTGGTAGGGTGTAAGACACGCCCAAATCCAATTTTCGGTGGACGCGGATTCATTCTAGCCACAGGCTGCTTTCGCCTAAATCTTCTTTTCAGTAAAATGAAACGTCATCTTTTTCTGATATAATTCTGAACAAAAGCCTTTATTTTCTCTCAAACACCTTTCCCTTGTTTTATTTTTTTTTTATTTATAATCCTAGGTTGCAAAATATATGAATAAATTAATCTTAAATAAGATATTACAGCATAAAAAAGAAAATTCAAATTCATTTAGGTATTTTTAATGCTAATTTATTACGTTATTACAAATATACCTTTTTCTTGATATTACTTATATACACACACACACACACACACACACACACACACACACATATACACACACATATATATATACACATATATATTTATATATATAGTTGAATATATAAAGTATTATGTCAGATATATATATATATATATATAATATATATATATATATATATATATATATATATATATATATATATATATATATATATATATATATATATATATATATATATATACATATATATATATATATATATATATAAATATATATATATATATATATATATATATATATATATATATATATATATATATATATATATATATATATATATATATATATATATATACATATATATATATATATATATATATATATATACATATATATATATAATATATATATATAAATATATATAGTATATATATATATATATATATATATATATAATATATATATATACATATTATATATATATATATAATATATATATATATATATATATATCATATATATATATATAAATATATATATATATATATATATATATATATATTGTGTGTCGTGTATAGTGATGTATGTATGTATATGTGTGTGTATATATATATATATATATCGAATATATATATATATATATATATATATATATATATATATATATATATATATATATTTATATGTAAAGTCTTATGAATATATATATATATATATATATATATATATATCATGCATATACATACATATATATACAGTATATGTACGGACAATCAACAGCTTTTATTGTGGTCGACGGCTTTTCATCCAATAATCCATTTCATTTTCAAGTCTGCAATGACACAATTTTGTTTAATAAAAAAGGACGTCACTACATAAAATTATAAAGATAAAAAAAAAAAAAAAATATATATATATATATATATATATATATATATATATATATATATATATATATATATATATATATATATATATATATATATATATATATATATATATATTTCTTCAAACATCTTAAAACAAACCTAGCAGTACATTTTGCAAAAGTGACTAAACAGAAAAATGGTAAAACTAGTCGAAAAAGACAGAACAGCATAGAAATTACAAAATAAACGAAGGTGTGGAAGACGTCTGGGCATTTAACGAGGGAACAAGTGCTTTGATGAAAATTGACTCTAAAGTCGTAAGCTCGTCCTCGTGTTGGGCTGAGGCTATTATTTCAAAGTTTTTCATATCAATCTGCGTTTTGCAGAGTGATTTCTTATATTTGGTCATAAAGGACAGGATGCAGATTGTCCAGGCCTGGATTATCAATAATATATAAGAAAAAATGCTTATAAAAAAATAGCGCCCAAAAAGCTAGCATATTATGCATTTACAAAGTGCCATGCATGGATTGTGATTTATTTTACTTAGGTCAGAGCAGTAAAGAATTAAATAGCAGATTAAAACAACACAAATATTCAGTAAAAACAGGTCAGACTAATAATGATCTATTTTTACATCTAAGTGAAAAGTCCCACAGAATAAATTAGACGCAAATCAATGTAATGTTAACCTTTGGTTAGTCACCTGGGGCTCCCAAACATGGTTAGTCACCTGGGGTGTTTACACACCCCAATACAAATTTTTTTATACTGTTGTTATTGTTATTATTATGTAAAATGTAGTTACTGCTGATTCAGGATATATCTATAATCCCTGTTGAACAGTTTGAATCATAAAAAGCTGGTTGATTATTAATATAAAATAATACAATAAAATAAATTATAAATCTAAAGGAAAAATTGTAAAACTTAGATTCACAGCACATTTATTTGAAAATACGAGCCGGATACACAAGTTTGTCTCCGTTACAATATGCAAAACTTGAACTAATGATATAATTATTCATTGAAAGGAAAATTATTATAAATTTTGTTGCATAAACCTATGTTGTATATTGTAGGTGGAACACACCAATTCAATAATAGAGAGATGGATTCTTATCAAAAGTAAACACAAAATTTTGCCATGAATTCAAATGGCAAGAAAAATATAAGTGAGCTCATTATATAGCCATTGCGTTCACTCTGATTCACCACCTGTTGCTGCATCTCGCAATCTGTGCAACTCAGTCATCTTGCTGTGGTCGCTGCAAACATGCTTCTCGCAAGTGCTACATACTGTTTTCACCTTTCAATCCTTTGACCTGGCACAAAAAGCACGCCTCTTTGCCGGGCCTTGTAATGTCCGTGAGCTTGTTGTAGTACTTGCAACTGCAGCTTCGGGCAACAGTCTTGCGATGCCTGCTCTGAGATCTTTTGGCAGGCGGATGTTGTGGAGTCTCCTCTTTAGATTGTCCTCCATTAGCACCAAGCACACTTCATGGATGAATTTACGGCGCTTCAGTTTTGTCTGTCGGTTGTGAGATACAGCATATATGAATTTACACATGAGATGTTCAGGAGAGCAAAGAACACAGTTAGGGGACAACGCCGGCTGTTTCTAGAAACGCTATACTTATCCGTCAGCATGTGGACCACATCTACTCCTCCTTTGGTTGACTTATAGAATGTGATAATTTCATGTTTCTTTTCATCACCAGTATATTGGGCTATCTTGTCATCATAGTGCATGCTGCTAATGTGTACCATATTTTTTTTTCTTATTTCTTGCCTTACTTTTTGATATGTATGAGACTAATGTAAGGTTGTCTCCAAATCCCAACATGCTGTCCACAGGAGGTCTACTCTTTGTCTGCAAGAATTCTGGGGAAATCTCATGCTAGTTCTTTCTGAGGGCCCCCACAGCAGCCAACTTATGGTCACGAAGTGGTGATTGTACTAGTGGACAGATGGAATACCAATCATCAAATGTTACATTTCTAGCAGACACAGAGATGACAGAAAAAAGTCTTGTGACCAAAATAAGTCTTGTGAATAAAAATAATAAATGATGATAAATGACAAATAAAATACTAAAACACATTAAAAGTAGCATTTTATTCCATATTTATATTAAAGAATAGGCTACTGATACATAATATGCACTTATATCTACACATTTTCATTTCCCATGGGAAAAAAAAGAAAAATATATGAATAATAAAAACACACTGTGTTAGTCACGTGGGGTGACTGGACACCCCAAGAAGGCCTAATCTACGTCTACCTCAAAGGACAATTGAGGAACAACCGCGCCAAACCACATGTGCTACACCCTCACGGAGTCAACAAATACTGGGAGGGAGGAAAAGAAATGAGTTACCAATTAGGAATTACGAGCACTCAAGCAAAACTGGGGTGACAAAACACCCCAGGTGACTAACCAAGGGTTAAGAAGTAATGAAGCTATTTCCAGGAACTTGCCGGAATACATTATGATTTAGTTGACCTGGCAGAAGAACCTAAATATAAGCCAATAATCATTTTCTTTTGGCCTTGTAATAAAACAAGATTTGAAACACAAAATGAAGAGGATTAGCAATAGGTAGTTTTCAATGATAATCCAGTGACAGTTGTATGACATCAAAACCCTTTGTATTACCTGATTATTAAACCCTCCATATTTATACACTCTTGTCTCTAGATACCTTTAGTTACTGTGATCATGTCCTGGTAATAAGATGATAGTACTTAGCGCCTCATTGTTTCACTTTTCCTTCATGGTTTTAACTTTGTTCGTGTGTTCATCACGTTTTTACATTTTTCATGATTTCAAATCAAACATTATATATATACATTTATATATATATATATATATATATATATATATATATATATATATATATATATATATATATATATATATATATATATATATATATGTATATATATATATATGTGTGTGTGTGTGTGTGTGTAATTCTATGGCCACAATGCCCTCTTAACTTCTCAGATTCTTCGTGCTTTTGATAATGTGCTCTTTAACTGATTTAGCCGTACATCCAGACGCAAGAAGTTTCTTGTGTCTGGATGTACGGCTTCGTAGTTACAAGCACATCCAAAAAAGCGAAGAATGCGAGAAGTTAAGAGGCATTGTATATTAGGAATTACATATGTGTCTGGGTAAAAAGTGACCAGTAGATTCTACACACACACACACACACACACACACACACACACACACACACACACACACACACACAATATATATATATATATATATATATATATATATATATATATATATATATATATATATATATATATATATATATATATATATATATATATATATATATATATATATATATATATATATATATATATATATATATATATATATATATATATATATATATATATATATATATATATATATATATATATATATATATATATACATATATATATAAACATCACAGAGGAAAAGACAGGAAGAATTAGAAAGTTATGACATTCCCTTAACTGTAGCAAACCTCACAAATCTTATAAGGTTATGTATCAAAGATAGTAAATTTTGGTTCAATGGGGAATTTTTTGTACAAAAGTTTGGTATGGCTATGGGTAATCCCTTATCTCCTGTCCTTAGCAATATTTACGTGGAATTCTTTGAGACAAAATTCTTGCCAAGAATTTTGCCGCGAAAAGTTATATGGTTTAGGTATGTAGATGACATTTTTGTATCTGGCCAGTTCACGAAAATTTCCGGAATTTCTCGTTAAGCTAAATAATTTAGTCCCTTCTATAAAATTTACTGTAGCGGAAGAAAGAAAATTGTAATTTGAATTTTCTTGATGTAACTGTCCAGACATGATAGAAATTTCACCATTTCAGTCTTTCGAAAATCAACTAACATTGCCTCTTTTGTTCATTATTATTCCAATCACCATCAGAATGTTAAATTCTCAGTTTTTCTGGAGATGTTCTTAATGGCTTTACGTGTTTGTAGGCGCAGTTCATTGATGTTCCAGATCAAAACTACTTGTGATATTGCTCTGAAACTCAATACCAAGGACCTTTGTAGATGTAGCATGGAAAAAGAGCCAAAACATTTTATTTAACTAATAACAAACTTAAATTCAGTAAGCATAATATTCTCAAATTACCGTATGATGAAAAAGGTTTTACAAATTCCTAAAATTTTAAAGCTTTTCAACATAAATGTTGTTTTCAGTAATTTTAATGTTAAGAGTTTAGTGATAAAAAATTCTCCTAAAGATGTTTTGGCTGCATCTGAAACTCCTTAAAAAATGTGATAAAATATATTATGGACAAACTGGAAAACCACTTTCACAACGAATCAAACAACACCAATATTCTGTGAGAACTGGCCAAATATTGAATGCATTATTCGTACATATGAGAGATTTAGATCATTCTATGTACTGGAGTAAAGGATGACCTTTAGTCGTGTGCAATGACGCAGTTAAAAGGAATATCATCGAATCTTGTTTTATTAAGTCAAATAATGAAAGTGTTCTAAATTTAAGTATTGGTTTATTTAAACTTGATGCTTTAATAATTAAAAAAGTTGTTGATAAATATAAGCAAAATTAATATTAATTTTTATACATATTCCTGCAATTTGAATAGGTAAGATTCCGTTTGTAGTATGGTTAAGTATATAGGCTATTTGGAATAGTTTGTGACCGCGTGATCCCGGATTTGCCATGGATTAACCTTTTATTTTTAACCCCTGGCAATTAACCATCTGGTATTCAAGGATATACATGTTTTTGAATTTTGAAAGCCTTAACTTTAGTATTTCTTTTTGTTTGGTCTTAGGTTCAGTTTGTGACAGCTCGATCCCAGATTATCCTGGATTAACTTTCTGTTTATTACCCTTTGACAACTAACCGTCTGGTATTCTTGTTCTTTTTGTTTACTTTGTAACCTTCTTTATATTTGGGTCTCATTCATTGCCCCGACGATGCGTCAATAAACGTGAAAGAGCTTGGTACTGAACTTCTGCCTGTCTTTTTCTGTACGGATAAGCACACACTGAAGTCATGCATCTACTGTGATTTTTAAGCATACACTGAAAATAATTAAGTAGTCACCTACATAACAACTCTTACTTACAAACATTTAGTAAAGACTAACCACAAATAATATTCCCCTCCCCCCACCTGCATTTTTCAACCATGATAACGCTTCTTACGAAAGTTGGCATATATGTGAGGCAATGTGAAAGCGCCCTTATATATCAACGCCATCCACATCTGACCCTGAATTGTGAAATATCCGAAAACGTCTTGTGAATTGACGGTCGGTCCTAAAGTCGAGTTTACGAGCGCTTTCCCTGCACCCGATAGGGCACACGACTCGAGGGCGGAGAGACAGGGCGCTGGATGGACCTCGATGCTTGTCCCTTTCGCCTTCGACCGCATCCTTCCTCTGGTAATATAGGTCATTTTGATTTTATTCGGGGAGTACGAATTTTATTGCCCCTGACTTACAGGAGATAGATTTTCTCCGGGGATTAATTACAGCATAATTATCTGCATGATCTGTTTTTGTTCTTTATTTTGACTTAATGAATGGTAGAAATGAGTTAATGAATTCTAATAATAAAAAAAATGTCTGATGATGAAATGAGCAATATTAAAGAAAAATTTATATTTGAGTTATATAGATATGAACAAAGATATATACGACTGACATACGGACACAAACACACACGGTATATATAAATATACTTTATATATATATATATATATATATATATATATATATATATATATATATATATATATATATACTGCTGCTATATATATATATATATATATATAATGTATGTGCACGTACAATCAGTTACCCAAGAAAGTTCTTTGTAATGACAAAAAGAAAACTAATGAGATATTTTAGCAAGATTAGCTCTAGTTTTAGTTTGGGTGAGACCAGTGTAATTTAACAATAAGGCATGGAGACCCTGTAGTGTCCCGTTAGGATAAAGCCTGTAAGACATTCTTTTTTGTTCAGTTAACTCTACTGGTATACAGATTGCCGTAAATAGATACGTCACGGAGAACGAACAATTTTTTAATTATTTAAAAATGCCCAAAATAAGTTTCTGTCTGTGTTAAATTGGAAGTGTGTACTATTTAGTTGTTTTACTTTTCTCTGGGCAAAACTTTTCGATATTTACCGTTTTCCATTATGGATACCATCTTTTCTCATGGATCCCTAATCGGTATAATAGGTCATTTATATTTTTAATCATATAGGTAAATCTGTGTTAATCGGCATGTTTATTGAACTCTTCATTTTGATTTATTCTAATCAGAATACAGGAATGTCATTTAAAGAATGCCAACTATGGCTTTAAAGTTAGACTTACAATAGCAATCCTCGGCGTTTAACTTAATTATGTGAGAGCTTTGTCACGTTGTAATTTAATGCACCGCGCTATAAATAATGTTACCTTGTCCACAGACAATAGTTTTAACTTCGGAAATCGTTAATGAGTTCAGAGTTCAGGTACATATAAATTTTCGTTCATTGAAGTACCGGTAATCCCGTTGACAATGGGAAATCCTTAACCACATTTTTTTCTGGGTGATTCATTTTCGTTTTATGCTTCCGATGACACTAAAGCTACATACTTCAACATCCTTGTTCCTACCAGTAACAGTTTTGGTTTTCTTCTTTAGATAATGGAATATACTGTCTCCTTTTGTAACGAGGCCGTTACAAAAGTGCCAGTATGGGCTATCCAAGTCAGTCCCCGAGGAAGGTCCTTTTGGAAGGCGTTTTTCAATCCGTCAGCAGTTTCCGTGGTGGGAGCGTTCCTTACCTCCACAGACATACATCACTGAAATTTGGAAATGGCGTCTTCTTTTCCCCCAGAGAGAATAGACAGATGAGCAACTGAAATTAGGAAGGAAAAACGACTGAGAATAGGCAGATTAGAGACTGGAAATAGACGGGAAGGCCGAGTCACTCCTTTACCTTCCTTGATAGAGACAGTGAAAGAATGCAATTATATTAGAAAAACATTAATACCTCATGTTAACTCCACAAATAAATATAGAAAAACAATACTTTCTCTTTTAATTTCAAAATAAAAATTCTATGTGCAACTGCTCGGGTTCCAAAGTCATTTCCACAGTGACAGATTGAAATTAGAGGTCGATGCCCTTTCAAAGTCCATTAAATGGCCACTTACATATTTGTATACCAAAAACATGAACAAATGTTTCTTTTATAAACACTATGCTACCTTGATTAACCAAAGAACTGAAACGATAGATAGACTGAGATCATTTTAATATTGTTAATTTAGATCCCAGGGGAACAACGACTAATATCATTCCAGCATCAAACATAAGATGAAGGCTCAACGATATTTCTGAAGCCATTTCATCTATCACAGATTTCTATCTCTTGATCCTAGGCCCCTTAAGGCGATTTCAATCTAGGAAAGCTTTGATATTTATTGCAATACCTTTACAGAGAAAGACAATGATAGGGTCGGTTCAGAGTAATTTGAAATCAAGTGTTTCGCCTTTAATTAATGGCCGTTGAATATATATATATATATATATATATATATATATATATATACTGCTTACACATATATATATATATATATATATATATATATATATGCTATATATATACTATATATTAACTTCACTCGGCAGTTTTTTTATTTCTGTAAGTTACTTTAACAATAAGAAACTTAACATCATTTATATTCTTTTCATGGAATGTGAATGTCATTTCAATTGTTTTTTTTATTGTGTTCGCCTTCTTCCGCCATTGCTAATTAATTTAATCGATATGTCTTTAGCTTTTCTTCATAAAAAAAATCCATTTTTGTGATTAGCTCCGCGTTATTTGGAAACTCTATTTTGAAAACTTATCCCGTGAGTATCTTAGAATTGAGAGCATTAAACCTTTCCAAGAAAAAAGTGATCAATTCCCGTTCCAACATTTTATTTCGGAAGTGGAAATAAATCCATCAGCGTCGAGGTCAGGTGTTATAGCAGCCTGGAAAACAAGTGTTAAACATCCCAGATCATATTATATTTTTTTTCCTTTTCAGTATCCAATAAAATTCCAAACGCCTCTCGCAGACTCTGGATTCTATGACAGTGGGTACTTGAAAGGCCTAATGCTCTCCATGACTGGAGTTCTTCTTGTGCTCGTTGATTGTTTTTTTAACGTCGTTAATATTTCGTCCCTGGTGTTATTTTTGTTATATTAGTTTTAAAATTGCTTATCTTCTTTAAATAAAAAAGAAATCCGCAATGTCTCATGTCAATTTAAATGTCACTGAATTCGTGGGTAAATAACTAAATTCTTTTATATTTTCTCACATATTATACTTGGAGATATTTCTTCATATGAATAAAATTCTCGATTTTAGTTCTTTTTTGTTACAATTTAATAGTATAATTATGTTCTTTTTTTATTTATATCTTTGTATACGTTTTTATCCTTCCAAGCGTTATAATAATTTTTAATTAAACTGTTTCTGGTACATGAATGCTTATTTTATTACTAAAGTGACACCAACATTTCATTCACTACAGTTACTTTACTCTAAAAAAAAATAATAAAAACAACAATTTTATTTAAGCTAAGTAATTTTATTGTCAGTTTTCTATTCCTTTTTAGATATATGGTAAAACCAAACCTTATCCTAATGGGTAACTTCCAAACGCATCAAAATATCTCTAGAAATTCTTGAGAGGATTGCATCACCATCGCCGTTGTCTCATTTCCTTTCGTGAAACTCTAATCAGGGGAAAACTAATCACCCGCTTGCATGACGCCTTCTAATTCCTGTAATCATAGGGAAACATTTTCAGCTAGGACCAAAATTACCTGGTTATTCGCCGAATACCTGGCGAGCGAAATTTATCCCGGCGCTGATTAAAACAGCTGAGCCAACAAAAGTCTTTCTACCGGATGACGTATTACCTGGCGGCCTGATGAATGGGGATTCAAGTCAAACACGTTTACAGTTTCGCTCGTTCACAATGGCGACGATTTCATGGAGGAAAATGAATCATTATGGGCTTTTCTATTCTTTAATTAGCTTGGAATCAGTTCATTGTCTTATTTCATTACATATGTGATAATTAACTTCAGTCATTCTCAGTATACTATAGAAGATTGAGTTATATAACATTTAGCTGTACACGCAACATATGTTACAAACCCTAACAGCCAACAATTGCATATTTCCATTATGATTAGATCATACTTCAATCTTTTTATTAATACATTTCTGTTGAAGTATACACCGTATATAAATGCGAAGTATTTAACAAGATATTAATCAAAGAAAGTTTTATTATTAAAAAAGAAAACTAGTAAAGGTAATAAATAGTGAAAGGTATAGGTGTACCTCAAGAAAATTCACAAATTCCTTCTTATCTTTTCTTTCTGACTGTTTCTGGGTGAGTTGAAGTCATGAATGCTTGTGTTTCCTTTTTATTCATATATTTATTTATTTACTTATTTATTGATTTATTCTTCTATGTATTTCTTCATTTACCTATATATCTCCCTGCATAATGAAAAAAAGCAATTTGTCTAAGTGAGAATTTTTTTTCAATGATCATCTTAGTTTTGGAGAATCTGGATCCACTATTTTTAAAACTAATATTAATATGTGCTCCAGCCTAGGTGTTGTGTAACAATTTAAATAAATTTTGGGGTTTTTATTTTCTTTATCAGAGAGAATTTCATTACTTATTCTACGAGAAAGTCTGGGTACACTTTGCTAAATTATTGTTTTTTTTTTTTTTGGGAGGTGTTCATTGGCAGATATTAACTCCCTAGAATACGCTGCTCCTTGGTTTGAGCAGCAGCATAAATAACACACATGAATTTCTGTATTTCTTTCATTTTATTTGATGCTCGATACGCGTGGATTTCAGAAAGAAAATCATTACAGTTCGAGTTCGATACGGCTGCAAGTTGTAAAAAATACTTCTTGGTAACGTTTGCAAAATGGCATTACCAACGCCCCTTCCTTATAAAGAGTTTATCTGGATGTTCATCATAGGTGCAGTATAATTGAGTTTATGACAACGGTACCAATTTTTTTTTTTTTACAGTGAACATCACAGCTATTACGTAAAGGCAAGACACACCGTTTTCGGCAGTTTAAATATTATCTGAAATTGTAGTTTGAAGTTGCATCATAAAAACAATGGATTAATGCTCATGATTAAAACCGTTCTTTTAGGTTAAAGCAGGCTTTTTATTCAGATTGCGTATAAGCACTTATAAAGATGTGTGAGTAAAACTGTAAATGTAATTTTGTTAGTTTGTTAAATCCCATAATTTTCGGTTAAACATCGAAATCTTTGTAAGCGAAATATTCCAACAAGTGAAGTTTAGACGCTGAATACAAATGAAAGAATAATGCTTCAGTCTATTGAGATGGTGAAAGGTGACAACTGGGGCGATAAGCAAGATCGTAAAAGACTTTAGCGTGGGTGAAAAAGGACTGGAGCAGAATGTTTGATGTAGGCTGGTCACATGGAATAAAAGAGGACGATATGTAGCTGAAAAGAATTTATAATTAGGAAATGTTGTGAAACAGGTGGAAAAGGGAATCTGGTTAAAAGATGATGGACTTATTGGCAAAAGCAAGGACCTTAATAAGCAAGGAACGCCTAAGTTCCTGCAAATAAGAGGTGACAGGCTCAGTCTCCGGAAAAGGTGATCAATGGGTTGCTGATGAACCTTTATTTGTCTGAATTAGCTAGTGTTGTGTGAATATTCTTTATTAAGGTTTCAGCCAATATATATAATGTATACTGTATAATATATAAGTATATATATATATATATATATATATATATATATATATATATATATATATATATATATATATATGAATGTCTTTTCCTGTAATACTACAGTGTAATATGAATATAAGAAGGCCCATAAAACACTATTTAAACGTTGAAACCATATATTTCAGGCACTTGCTTCTGTGCCCCTGTTCACTGGTAAGAATATGGACAGATAAAATTTTACAAAGGGTATATATACAAAGCATAAAGGTGTGGCGTTAAGTCTCCGATGGTATGGAGTGACCGTTTCCTAAGAAAGAGGAGAATGACCAATTCCCTAGTGATTTTTGGCCTCATTATCCCGTTTGGCGACGGATCTGGAGGTCGCCTTTTCACAGGCCATCTTCTTCAGTAGCGGTCTTAGGATTAGGCGTCGATGTCGTTTGATTTCCAATGTCCTCTGGCAGGTTCATATTGTTGGTTTTGATTGATGATAGCAGATTCCCAGCTGTCCACGTACAAAAGAAAGATGCTGGAATCTGCTATCATCAATCAAACAACAATATAATCGAAGACGATGAAATAATTTTGTTATCGACACTCTAATCTAAGACCCTACTGAAAATGGCGAAAAAACGAATCCGTCATAAACAAACTGAGCCAAAAATCACTAAACTCAGTCATTCTCCTCTTTCTTGAAACAGTCACTCCATCTATGAAACAACGCCACACCTTTATGTTTTATATATATAAATTTCGTCTGTCATATTCGGTAATTTGAGGGCACAAGCTGAATATACAAAATATATGGTTTTCAACAGTTTAAATAATTGTTTTATAGACCTTCTTCCCTGTTCATATATATATATATATATATATATATATATATATATATATATATATATATATATATATATATATATATATAAATATCTATATATATATAAAATATATATATATATATATATATATATATATATATATATATATATATATATATATATATATATATATATATATATATATATATATATATATATATATATATATATATATATATGCATACACACCCACACATACACGTTTGTGTGTGTGTGTCAAGGCGGGTATGAGTTCCATAATGATGATTTTAGGTGTGAAATCTTCAACACTAAGTTCTTTTCCCTACAAAGTTCCTGTGAGAGGGTCAAGTGCCAAGTGTCAATGACGCAGGAACTTGAGACTCAATGACCAAACTAGACCCCATCATCCCTCTTGGAAGACTTCTTCAGTCTCTCACCCATAAAATTGCTGGAGTCTTTTGCTCACTTCGGAAACCTTTTCAAAAGACTCGAGGAGAGAAAGGACGTCTCACTTCTGTCAGTTTTCGTCCTTTCCTTTTTACGAATAATGAAAATTCCTGCTGTGCTCTGGTAGAAAAGATTATATATACATACATACACACACACACACACACACACACACACATATATATATATATATATATATATATATATATATATATATATATATATATATATATATATATATATATATATTATATATATATATATATGTATATATATATATACATATATATATATATATATATATATATATATATATATATATATATATATATATATATATATATATATATTGTAACGACTTGAGTGAGGCCGTTGTAAGGTTCTTTAACATACTCAGGACAGGGAAGCTGTCTTGACTGACGGCAGATGCAACAAACAAAGGAGGAAAACAACAAAAACAATATAATAGACTCAAAATTAATTTATTTACAATATTTACAAAGTGAGTCAGGTCTGGTAAAGATAAAAACCATAAATACAGAAAAAACCAAAGGCAGCACTAAACAAAATCAAGTTAAAATAAACAAAAAAAGTAGCTTTAAAAGAAAAAAGGCAAAAAATAAACAACAGCAGGCGAAAAAAACCAAACATACGTCTCCATCAGGTACCAAGACAGCCCTCAGCTGCAGGACAGGGACAAAACCCACAAACCAGAAAACCCCCGATGGAACGTCAGGACAGCCTCACGCTGTCATCAAGATGAGAAGCAGCTCGTGGACGCGACTACTCATGGTCACACTCACCTCTACGACGATGCTCCACTTCGTAGGCGTGCTGTTACACTGCTCAAAAACTCGACCAGCGTCGACTCCAAAACTGCCTGCTGCTGCTGCCACTGCCGCTACTCTCGCTGCCCTACCAGACCCGACTGGCGAAAGAAAAACGGCGGCGCTCACCGACAGAACATCAAAACAAAAAAACTTGAAGGTAAGGAGGCAGCAATCCACAAAAGGGAACGAGCGGGGAACCAGCAGTTCCCGCAAAACCATCACTTAACGTGACACCTCCCCACCTAAAAGAAAAAAAAAAAAAGATTATTTTTTTTTTTACACTCATGATCCCCTCCAATGCCGTAACAACCCCGCCAGCCAAAACAGAGCCGCCCTGTCACAGTCGCCATTGTAACGACCCGAGTGGGCCGTTATGCAGGTTCTTTAACATGCTCAGGTTGGGGCTGCGTGACTGACGGCAGATGCAACAAACAAAGGAGGAGAAAACAACAAAAACAATAAAGAAAGCTTAAAAATTAATTTATTTACAAAATTTACAAGTGAGTCAGGTCTGGTAAAAGATAAAACAATAAATACAAAATGAAACAAAGGCAGCTCTAAACAAAATCAAGTTAAATAAACAAAAAGTAGCTGTAAGAAAAAAAAAAAAAAGGCAAAAATAAACAACAGCAGGCAGAAAAAAAAACAAACATACGTCCTCCATCAGGGGCACCAAGACAGCCCTCAGCTGCACAACAGGGACAAAACCCATCAACCAGAAAACCCCGATGGAGCGTCAGGACAGCCTCACGCTGTCATCAAGATGAGCAGCTCGTGGTCACACGACTACTCATGGTCACACTCCACCTCTACGACGTGCTCCACTTCGTAGGCATGCCCAATTTGCTGCTCAAAAACTCGACCAACGTCGACTCCAAAACTGCCTGCTGCTGCTGCCACTGCCGCTACTTTCGCTGCCCTACCAGACCCGACTGACAACAAGAAACACGGCAGCTCACCAACGAAAACATCAAAACAAAAAAAAACTTGAAGGTAAGGAGGCAGCAATCCACAAAAGGGAACGAGCGGGGAACCAGCAGTTCCATAAAACCATCATAACGTGACACCTACCTAAAATAAAAAAAAAGATT
>NC_089786.1:25055536-25068036 GCF_040412425.1 Macrobrachium rosenbergii
ATCTTGAAGGTTTTGTTTTAGAACTTGAAATGATGCTCTTCTATTTTAATTTTTGTTTCTGGGATAAACACACCCTTAGCGTTGAGTTCACATCCTCGGCGTTTCTTCAAATTGCAGTCATTTGCATATGTGACTTCTTCATATATAAATCGAAACGTGTCCTTTTTGGGTTAAAAACATAATTGAAATTTTGGAAGTTAGTGATCTTAATTTCTTGGATGTACACTTCCCTAAAACGACATGAATGGATATCCTGATTATATGTAAAAGTGTATAAGCAAGATGTTTTTGGCTTGTGAATTATATTTAAATGATCTGCGTTGCAAATCGTGTAATTGAAATGTGTAATGGATTTGTGTAAGTTCTCTTTAACTACTTTGATATGAATGTGAGTGTCTTCCTGAATAAAGACTTCTGTATGTTCAGTATCCAATACTAAAGTATGATTTGCAACACAGGTAGGAAAGGGGTAAAAGAGTAAAACTTATAGGGCTTTTCAATATTAACGGGAATAGTAATTAGTGAGCCTTCACCAGTTAACGCAGCTATAAGAAAAGATAAAGTGGGTTAGTTCAGTGGGGAATATGGGATATTTAAGTTTTGTTTTAGTAATTATTTCCTGCAAGTCTTCCAATGGTAACAGGTTTGCAGAGACTTCTCTTGATATGCTATTACTAAACTATTTACAAAGTCCTGTAGTTTGTCTCCAGGTCTCTTTACTTCTATATTATGGGTAATTATACTAAAAAATAAAATCTATGGTCTAGAAACAATACTCGGTTTCTTTTCTAAAGTCATCTAATATTTGTCTTAACATTTCTTCTTTGTTCTTCAGTTCTGGAAGGAGTTGTTGCGTATTTATTATATTTGTATTGATGACTAGCATTTCTATCCCTTTCACTTGCTCCTCTATCGAGAAAATCTTCCCTTGAAGGGATAGCAGTTGAATTTGGTTAGGAATTCCAAATAATACTGACAAACCTCCTGAAATAATAGTAGCTATAGATAGTCTTCTCTTAGCTCTTGTTTGTTTGGCCCAAACAGTTCTTCTAAATCTTGAAGTATATCTTTGATTATATTCCGTATCATGGATCCTATATCTGAATCGCATAATTTTGGGTTTTGTGTCTATCGTTGTCTGTTCCTTAAACAAGTCTCCTAGTTGATTATTAAGATCTTTTATACCTTCATACTAATTTTTTATTCCAGTATATGCATCAATAAAGTTCACTTACCCCTTATCCATGATTGAACTTTCTGTATTGACTGTGTTATTTACACCAGTCAAAGCTTCAATTTGTATAACTTGCAGAATCATGACGATTATTTCCAGCATTGTTTCCTTCATTTTGAAAAGTTTTCCTGAAATTATAATATTGCATTTTAGAAATTTACTCTACATTTCTTTGTTTCCTAAATATTCCCCCTGCAGTCAAAGAAAATGTAAATTCGAAGTTGGTACAAGACCAACTAATTAAAGTAAGAATTGCAACACCAACAAAAAATGTTTTACCATTAAGTCAACCAATGAACGCAAACTTGGAAATCGAGAAATTAAATGTAGGGAACAGTAGGGACAAATCTATCAATCATATAAAGCTTTTACTGGAATCTAACTTTCCCTTTCTTTTGATTATATCAAATTCTCTCTTCAGAGATTTCTCCTATTTCTTCAGTTACCTGTTTCATTAACTTCTTTAGTCCTTTTAACTTTGTCTTTATTTATCCAAAATCCTAATTCTTCTAATGATTCAGCACATGTTAGAAGGAACTAAGTCATTAATTTTCTTTCATTTCACTTTTATCTCTTTAACTTCTATATTCTGAATAGTCCTGTGAATTTAGTGGCTAACTTATAGTTGATGCCACTTCTTACTTCTCTCTTTATGTATACTTCATCACAAATCTTATAATCTGTTGGCTTTATACTTGTTCACCATGATCTTCAGGGCTTCTTCCAGGTTCATATGCAACTGTTTATTTATTACCTTGAAATTACTCCTTCTTATCCTCATATGTCTTCGAGTAGTCACAAGGCTTGGCTGATTCAGCCATGCATATGGTAGTCTTGGTTCATATCCCATTAAAGCTTTTATGGGTGTTTCTTGTACACTGGTATGATATCTAGCATTTAATAACAACTGGACTAAAGGTAAATTAACATCCCATTCAGGATCCTGTCCTACTGCATGTCTCAAAGCATCCAGAACTTTTCTGTTACTCCTTTGAGGACAGCTGAACACTCTTTAGCTCCTTTAACTATAATTGGTATTAACTCTGTGTATCTCAGTGAGTACATCTACGCACATCAGTATGTTTTTACTACCTCTACTGGTAGTGTGGAGGTTAGTGGCTACTCTTTCAAATGGAATTCGTGGGAAGGGATATTTCCCGAGGGGTACTTTCTTATCCGTTCTTCCCGTGTAGCTGTTGCAAACGCTGCAACTCGACACATAATTGTTAACGTCTTTTTAGAGTCCTTTCCAATGGAAGGATCCTTTTATTAGTCTAACTGTCTCATCTCATCCTTTATATATTTTCGGTAAAACCAAGCTAAACCCAAGAATAATTTCATATCTTTCTTACATCGAGGTGTAGGATACTCTTTAATTCATTTAACCTTTAAGCGTTTACTTCCACACCTCTTTCACTTTACATTTCTTTAGCTTCAACTTTAGATTTACTCTCCTCAATCTCTTTAGGACTTCTCTAACCAGTTTTACATGTTCTTCGATGGTGTCTGTGGGTATTATCAGATCAGCTATGTAACATTGCACACCTTTGCCTAGTAATCCACCTAGAATCTTATCCACTAATCTCACAAATGTCACTGGGTTTGACTACAGACCAAAAGACATTCTTATGTACTGATATCTACCATTACTGGTGGAAAAAGTAGTCAGTGGTTTACTTTCTTCATCCAAAGTGATTTGTGGAAATCCTTCTAGCAGATCTATTGTGTTAAAATATTTCTTTAATCCAATGGATATGATAAGATCTCTCATGGATGGCACTGGATAGGGATCGGTTTCTGTCATCTTGTTAAACCTCCAGAAACCGACGACTACTCTATAAGTCTTGTCTTTCTTTCTGAACTAACAAAAGTGGAGAAGACCACGGAGATTTAGAAGTTTCTATTATTCTCTCCTTTTCCATTATCTGAACTTCTCTTTCAATAATCTACTTTTGGGAATGTGCAACTCTATAAGCAGGCATATAGATTGGTTTGGTATTTTGTTAAATATCTGTTCTATGGGTTATCTCATCTGTATTACCAAGTATGTCTCCATCTATGGCAACAATATGTTTATACTCACTCAGTAGATATGAGTTTCTCTCTAGCATAATCTTCTTTGATATCTTTCAAGTGACTCCATATTTTAACTATTCTTATTTCTGTTTCATGGGCTGAATTGTCATTCTCTTTATCAATCGATGTCATTTTTCCTACTCTACAACTTGAATAGGAATAGTGTATACTTCAGCTAGACATATTTCTGTTCCCTGTGTTAACATAATCTTTCCTCCTATATTATTCGTAATTTCTAAGGCTATTTTGCTGGGTCTAACATCGTGAAGGCATGAGGAGGACTAATGCACTACGTACATGCACTTGTGACATTTCTGTAAGTGTAAGAATTTCCTTCCCTACGAAAACTGTATTTACAGAGAACTAGATTTTTTTTTAAATGGAGACGAAAGGATTACATATATTTCAGTCAATTGACCCGATATGAAGTTTCATCTTAGGAATATTTTTTTTTTTAAACACGTCGACTTTCCTTTCAGAAAAGCTACTTTTAAAGGCAAAGCCAAAAACCTGTATTGAGGATTCGTGTACCGAATGTATTTCTTTGTTGAAGTTACTTATGTCAGGTGAAAACATTGCTATCTTTTGGACCTAAAAATATGATTGTCAATGAACTGCCTTCTGCATTCAAATGTTAGCGAGTAGAATATACGCAAACTCTTCTGCCAACCTGGGTTTAGGGTTCTCGCAGAGATTTCTCAACTGGTAAGTATCAAGGGTCAAAATAAAAGAAACTTTTATTGCTGATAGCATCAAATATTTAACTTTACTTTATAATCAAAATTCTTTTACATCTCATCACTGCGCCTTCCTTACACTTTTGAAAACGCTTTGTTTTCCATTTTCCACGTTCTCCCTCATTCTCCTCCTCTTCCTCCACTCCAAATACCCTCCATTATTTTCTCATCCTCCACCCTTCCGTCACATTGGTAAAGTCGATCAAAGAAATCAATGGCTTTGCAGCCTTCCTCCCTACCTACTTACGTGCACCTCACGACCTGAGCAACACTGATCAAAGCTTCGTGGAGTGACCCTCCCCAACCCTCGCACATGAGCTTATTAAAAGTAAAGCATTTATGATCCTTGACCCATCCCCTCTAAAGGCAAACGTGTTGTTATTATTATGTAATGTAATTTATGATTTCATTATAAAAATAACCATTTTCTTTCAAGACGAGTCCATTTAAACGCCGTGCACTGAATGTTTTCCAGCCTGATCATTCAATTTCACCCTAAAATACTGGTCTTCAAATCAGATAAGTAAGTAATTCTTCTTAATTCAGTTTATGTCCAAATAATGATCATAGGTTTAGCTCTTCGCAGATGATCTGTTTATACTAATTAGAGAGAGAGAGAGAGAGAGAGAGAGAGAGAGAGATATGAGGACAACCACAGTAAGTTCTGGATTTCCATGAGCAAAAAAATCTCTTAGTCTCACACTCTTCATTGCCCAGAAAGAGACACCTCATCAGGAGCACGTCAATCGTCTCGGGATTATTGTAGAATTCATCTCTCTCTCTCTCTCTCTCTCTCTCTCTCTCTCTCTCTCTCTCTCTCTCTCTCTCTCTCTCTCTCTTCACAAGTTATGATAAAGTAAAATTGCAACAGCAATCATCATGCAATTTGCAAATAATTATTTCAAATAATACTTAAATTACAGAGGACTGGGTATTCCCTGTTCACTGATATTTGGTGGCATTCATTTTAGCCAAATCGACTAGAATTTTTGTACTGTTATTCGTGAACTCATGTGTCACGAAGGCTCTTTGGCCCTTTACAAGGTGCGCCTCCTGCTTTGAGCCATTGTTCACTGGCGCCACGAGGCGTGGTCCTTTCTTAAGACAGCGACGACGAAATATTGCAGCACTCTGAAATATGACTATAGATAGGTGTAATTAACATCCCATGTACTTGTTAGAGCCTGTCTCGGACACGGCATAACGGTTGATAACGGAGAACATTCCAGAACGAAGGAGAGACACCAATATGGTGAAAAGGATTAGGAATTGTGAACATAATATCAAAGTAAGCTCTGTATTATGTACTCACCAAAGATCATTAAACTACGGGGATGATATGTGAATATTCAAATAATGAAATTAAAAACAAGGTTTTCAGAGATACTACAGAGAGCAAAAAGAGGAACTGAGACAATGAAGGATTACTCAAAAGAAAAAGAATCCAGTTCCGATCCAGTCAAACAGAGACCACTGGGAGTTATTGTGCGTATCCTTAATTTTTTTTTTTAAGTTTTGTGCCGAGGCAAATTTGATAATGCACTTAAAAAAAAAAAAAAAAACACGAACTAAAGGAGCAATTCACCCCCGCACTTTTTCTTTCAAACTCAAGAAAACAAACGAAAACAAAAGATATCGGATCACTACATATTACTGTCATTTCGGAGAAGTAAAAAAAAAAAAAAAAAAGAGTCAATCCTGAGCTTGAAGACACAGGTGGAAGGGTGAGGTATTGTCCTACGCTCTGAGAGGCATCTTCCACTAGTTAATAAGCATCGTTGTTACCTCAATTGTAGCTTTTGTCAAACCTGATGCCCTAGAAGGGATATCATGTTTGGTCATCATATATGAATGCGGATTATCTTAGGGAAATGATTATCATATTGGTTGTTCGGGTAACACGGAAACGCGAATAAAGTCTTAAGATTCTAGTTCGTTAATTCGTGCAAGAATTCATAATGACCCGTGCCAACCCGTGACACATTATTAAAGACTGATCACCTGATTTACGATAAATCGTCGTTACAAGACATGTTCTTTAATAAATATCCATTCCTTCCCGGTACACTGGCGAAGAAGACTACCTGATAAAGTTGAATGTAGTTTATCAAAGTCGATACGTATCAACGACGGAAATTGTACCCATTATTTACGGCACACAATAATTTCTTCTTTTTACAGAACTGTTTGACTTATTCACGAGATTCCTGGAATCTTTGCTCAGGCATGAATGACTTTGCACCACTGTCAAGGTTATCAACTAAAACGATTTATGATTCGAGTATACACGGAATGTTAGTGGTAAAGATATTTACAAAACGTAGATCTGTATGTATATATATATATATATATATATATATATATATATATATATATATATATATATATATATATATATATATATATATATATATATATATATATATACACACACAAACATATATATATATATACATATATATATATATATATATATATATATATATATATATATATATATATATATATATATATATATATATATATATATATATATATATATATATATATATATATATATATATATATATATATATATATATATATATATATATATATATATATATATATATATATATATATATACATATATACATATATATATATATATATATATATATATATATATATATATATATATATATGTATATATATATATATATATATATATATATATATATATATATATATATATATATATATATATATATATATATATATATATATATATATATATATAAGGGAACTGAAGGAAACGTCTATTATATGAGCTGATGTTTCGAGACACAGCCTCATTTTCAAAGCTGAAATATACAATTATAATATATAATAATGTTACAAAGACTCAGAGTTAAGAAATTTACAAATTATAATTATTTTTAAAAACCAGTATTTAACAAACAGAATGTAAGAAACAAACCGCTACCTTTCAGGAGGGAAATCAAGGACTGGGGATACAAATAACAAAAATGAATTTCAAAACTTCAACTCCTTTTCTCTCTCTCTCTCTCTCTCTCTCTCTCTCTCTCTCTCTCTCTCTCTCTTCTATATATATATATATATATATATATATATATATATATATATATATATATATATATATATATATATATATATATATATATATATATATATATATATATATATATATATACATACATATATATGTGTGTGTGTATATACACACACACATACACATTATAGAATGAACTAAAGGAGACGTCATGAATTCTCACTTTTAATAGGCGACGACAAGCCCTCACATATTTCCCCACCTTACATTCGGGGCAAGTATATAAATAAACGACATTAGGAACTCTCAGGGAACTTAGTTTGTCTTTATATTCAAAAAGAGAGCCAATGGTTAGCGGGTTCTTGTGTATGGCTCTACTGTTAACTTCCGGAAGGTGCCGGTGAGTAAAGTCATTAAGTTGAGCATAAAAAGACTTATCATGAATAAAAGGAATAATAAAGGAAAAGGCCAATTTGGGCTCATTGGGAACATTAAAAACAGGAACAAACTTACAGTTAAGAAAGTTATACAATTGTTTAAAAAAAACAAGCTTGGTTGAGTAGCAATTTTCTGAAAAATAATTCTGAAGAAATGAGATTTCTTGGTGGAAACCAAACCAAGTGGAGGATAAGGCCTCGGCCCTGTGGAAGAGAGTACTTAAGGAATTTAATTTAAAGTTAAAATGACAACTGCTGTAAAAATTTGTACCTAAATCGGAAAATGTTTGTTTTCTAAAAATAGAAGTACAAAAGCTCTGCTCGTTTCGGGACACTATATGTCTAAGAATGCAAGTTTATTATTGTTTTCGTAATCAATCGTAAACTTCATTTGGGATGGGCTAAATTGGCATATTCAAGAAACTGATCAGCTTGCTCTTTATTTTGGAAAAGTAAAATGGTGTTGTCTACATGTCGATGCTTAAAAGGAGTCAGTATCCTTTGAAAGCATACGCCAATTTCAAGTAGATAAATAAATATTAAATTCACAGTAGAAAGAGAGAAAATGGTCAACCCTTTTTAGATGTACTTGTAACAAAGAGAATGGCTTTTTAACACCTCTGTTTTAGAAAAAAACTTTTTGCAGGTTTAGGATCTAATTGTTGCCAGCTCATGTTTTTATAATTTTAATTCAGTGTCAACTTTACTCCATAGGCCATTTTTTATTACATCACGTTGGCATTCCTTCAATCAGAAATAAATTATCTTTTGAATATTTAAGAACGTAATTGCTTTTCAAAAACTTTTTTTAAGATGCTTTAGTAGTTTCCTTAATAGTCAGTTTTACAACGATTACTCAAAACAGTTATCACAGTACCGAAGTTAATCATTATGTTAGTTTCCATTCTTACATGATGACTCTTTCAGAAAAAAGGTTTATCCAGGTCATACAAAAATCATTATAATGCAGTCAGTAAACTAATTATCGAAATAATACCGAAAAATCCCGTAACCATTGCATCTTTCTTTAAGTGTAAAGATCTCATTCAAGTCCCTTTCTGCCTTAATGTAGTATATAAATATACTTAGCTTTTCAAGTGTATGTCGGGGACATGTGGGATCAACGAAGAGGTTACTGAGGGTCAGAATCGATCTCTCATCTTGAAATAGTTTTTCGCACAGGAAGAAGGCTCTCCAACCTGAGCATTTCCATTCTGAATATGCAAAATTTTGGGAATCATGCAAAAGTTTGCAAAATCATATCGAGAGACGATTTTTGCATCATAGGGCAAACGCAAAAATCCCTCACGAACCACCCATTCCAGAGTCGTTGCTCATTAAACAGCTAGTTCGATCCAACTGGATATCTAAGCTGACGTGTCTCCTATTTTCCTTCGTGCCATTCAGTCTTCCTCTCTCTAAACTGTAGATTGGTCGGCGGTCTTAGCTTTTAAATATATCTTTGTAATTGTAAACTTTAGTCCTTTACTGCTTTTTAAATTTTTTAAAATTGTTTTTATAATTTTATGATGTTTATTGACAGAGTCTCAGAAGATGTAATAAAGGTAATCTTACGAAACATCCGGAATAAAGATGAGACAAATGTAGAAAATGGCTATTTCACTTAGTCACCTGTGATTTGATGTCGTCTATGGTCTTCACCTATCTTGGTGTGTCGAAGACTGTCACTGCGCTCGCTGAAATGCTTTGTCATTATCGCAGCTATACCTCGCCAGTCAATAATCGTTGCATCAACAGTCTTGAATAAACTTTAAATAACGGTTCATCCCCACCATTCGTTGTCGCAAATTGTTATTCGCTCCCCGACGGCGCAATTCTCAGCCGGAAAGATATACGGAGCCAGCGATCAATTAAACTCAATAGCGGCGTATCTTCATGTTAATATAATGCGGTGTGATAAAACCTGTCAAAGCGTTAACATCGCCAGTGAACTGTGCGTGGCAGGTGGTGCATTGATGGGCGTACACTTTTCGCTGCAACGGCGCAATGCGACCTCCCATCGCGTTCATACCTCTTGATAACTCAATAATTTCGTCAACTGGAGATTGCTGACGGGCTTTCGTCGCTTGAGTTCATGGTCCCCCACGATTCCCAGTCATTATCACTTATATAAATTCCCCTTCGGCGGCTGTCTGGAAGATACTGAGTAATGGTAAAATGTTAACAACATTCTTAACTATGATATATCTCAATCGTGTGATAAAAAATTTCATAACAAGAGCTGCGTATTCCCGGCGTACTTGACGGGCTGTCATGGCGGAGGTGGGTCTGTTGTCGAGGCTGGTACTTTCCGCCGGCGGGTAAACTTGATGCGACATCTAAAGCAAAGACTTATATATCTGATGGCTCCGTCGGTTCGTCAACTGGAATTAAGCTGAATAGGCTTCGTCGGCGGGTTACGTGTCCCCCACGAGTTGAGTCATTATCACTTATATAAATTCCCCTTGGCTGACAATTCTCCAGCGGAGATATACCGAGTGGCGTAATTTCGATATTAAGCATTTGTAGCTTCTTGATTGTATATAAATCACGGTGTGATAAAAAGTTGCTAACAGAGCTGCGTGTTCCAAACGTACCAATGAACTGTCATGGCGGAGGTGGGTCATTGTGAGCTAGTCCCTTTCCCGCTCACGACGGGTAAAAGCAGTACGACATCTCGGCAAAGACTTATACCTCTCTTGGTGATAGTGGTTCATTCAGCTGAGTCGCTGAATAGGCGCAGTAGCGGGTTCTGTTGTCCCCACGATTCAATTCATTTATCACTTATATAAATTCCCTTAGTGACAATTCTCCAGCGGAATATACCGAAGGTAATGATAATTTCGATATTAGCGACATTTGTAGCTTCATGATTATCATGATAGGTGTGATAAAGATTTACTAGCAGGCTGCGTGTTCCCAAGCGTACCAATGAACTGTCATGGCGGAGGTGGGTCCATTGTCGAGGCTAGTACACTTTCCCGGCTCACGGCGAATTAAAAAGCAATCTGACATCTCGGCAAAAGACTTATACTACCTCTCTTCTGATGGCTCCAATGGTTCTACCGTCAACTGGAGTAAGCTGAATAGGCTTTAAATCGCTGAGTTTCGTGTCCCCACGATTCCGAATTCATTTATCACTTATATAAATTTGCCAGCGACAATTCTCCGCGAGAATATAGAATGCGTGAATTTCGATATTAGCGACATTTGTAGCTTCATGATTGTATATAAATCACGGTGTGATAAAAGAATTTCATAACAAGGCTGCGTGTTCCAAACGTACCAATGAACTGTCATAGCGGAGGTGGGTCATTGTCAGGCTGAGTACACTTTCGCTCCGACAGGTAAAAGCGATACGACATACCGGCAAAAAGCATATATCTTGGTAATCGTGGTTCATCGCTGGGAGTGCTGGATAGGCTTTAAATGCGCGAGTTCGTGTCACGATTAATTCGAACATCCTTATATGAGTTCCTTGACAATTCTCCAACGGAGATATACCGAATGGCGTGAATTTCGATGTTAAAGAGCGTTTACAGCAACTATGATTGTATATAAATCACGGTGTGATAAAAATTTCATAACAAGAGCTCGTGTTCCAAACGTACCAATGAACTGTCATGGCGGAGTGGGTCATTGTAAGTGTGCTTCCCTGCGACGGGTAAAAAGCAGTGATATCAAGCCAAAGACTTATCACCTCTGTGGTGAAATCAATGGTTCATCAGCCGAATTGCTGAATCAGGCTTTCGTCCTTGGGTTCGTATACACGATTCCCAATTCATTTATCATATATAGAATTCCTTCGGCGACAATTCTCCAAGGAGATATACCGAGGTAGCGTGGTGAGTATTAAGCGACATTTCGTAGCTTCGCGGTTTGTCATATAATCCGCGGTGTGATAAAAAATTTCATAACAAGAGCTGCGTGTTCCAAGCGTACCAATGAACTTATCATGCGCGGAGGTGGGTCATTATCGAGGAAGCTAAGTGCTTCCCCCAGCTCACGACGGTCAAAAGCAGTACGACATCTCGGCAAAAGACATACCTCTTGATGGCTCAATGGTTTTAAGTCAGCTGGAGTCGCTGAATGAGCTTTGCGTCGGTTCGTGTCCCCACGATTCCAATTCATTTATCACTTATCTCAATTCAGCCGACAATTCGCGGAGATATATACCGAGTGGCGTGAATTTTGATATTAAGCGACATTTATGAAAAAGCGTGATTGTATATAAATCACGGTGTGATAAATTTCATAACAAAACTGCGTGTTCCAAAGCGTGCCAATGAACTGTCATGGCGGAGGTGGGTGTCTTCGAGGCTAGTACCTTTCCCGCTCACGGCGGAGTAAAAGCAGTCACGACATCGGCAAAAGGCTTATGCCTCTCTGGTAATCAGTGTTGCGTCAACAATTACATGAATAAACTAAATCGCGAGTTCGTGTCCCTGATTCCAATTCATTATCACTTATATAAATTCCCCTTCGGCGACAATTCTCAACGGAGATATACCGAGTAGCGTGAATTTCGATATTAAACGTTTGTGCTTCGTGGTTGTATAAATCGTTGTGATAAAAATTCGTAACAGGCTGCGTGTTCCCAGCGTATAATGAACTGTCGTAACAATTGGTTATTTGTCGAGGCTATTTGCGCTTTCGCTCACGACGGGTAAAAGCAGTACGACATCTGCGTAAAAGACATATCTGGTGATATTGGTTCGTCGCTGAATTACCTAAGCTGGATGACTTTCGTCTTGGTTTGTCCCCACGATTCCAGTCATTTATCACTTATATAAATTCCCCTTAGCGACAATTCCAGGAGATATACCGAGTGGCGTAGTAATTTCGATGTCAGCGTTAGTGCTTCATGATTGTATATAAATCACGGTGTGATAAAATTTGCTGACTCAATGTTCCGGCGCAATGACTGTCATGGCGGAGAGTGGTCATGAGGCTCAAGTACACCG
>NC_089786.1:25073036-25083036 GCF_040412425.1 Macrobrachium rosenbergii
TGGCATTCCTAAAGTTTTACAGTCAGACTGTAACAATTTTACAAGTAAGTTTTCAAAGAAAATGGTGGAACTAGGTGTTAGTCATGTTACCTCTTCTCCTTATCACCCAGAGAGTCAGGGTCAGGTGGAAAGGTTTCACCAGACTCTGAAGTCGGTTTTAAAGAAATTTTGTATTGAAACAGGTAATGAATGGGATAAGGAGGTTCCTTATGCCCTATTTGCTATACGGTCTGTACCTAATGAGTCTTTGGGGTTCTCTCCTTTCGAACTGGTATTTGCCCATTGTGTACATGGCCCTCTTGATGTGGTAAGAGAGCATTGGGAGGAGGGCACGAAGTTAATGTATTAAATTGTGTATCTAGTTTAGGAAGCTGAGAGAGCTTGGGATTTTGCTCAAGCAGATTTGCGTAAAAAAGTCAGGCAATAATGAAGTCTAATTATGACATTGGGATAAGATTCGTATTTTTAAACCTGAGGTTGTGTATTAGTTTATTGCCTATACCAGGTAACCCCCTGGCTCGTTTTCAGGCCCATGGAGAGTCACAGAAAAAGTTAAGTGATAAATTATTTGATTGAAACCTGGTAGGACGAAAGTCTCGAATTTGTCATGTAAATATGCTGAAGCCCTTTGTTAGTAGAGATGTAGATCAGGTAGAATCAGTAGTAGTGGATCCAATTACAGTAGTGTCTGTAGAGGTAGATGAGAATCTTTCAGTTAACAAGAAAAATGTATATTAGTCCCGATGTTTTGTCAAGCAATTCCGATATTTTAAATAACCTTTCCACTAAATTTCAGCATTTGAATTCTAGAAATCGGAAGCTTTGATTGGTATCATCCACAGGTACAAGACTTGTTTTCAGGATGCGCCAGGTAGGTTGAATGTTTTGGATCATGATGTGGACGTTGGGGATGCTAAGCCCGTTAAACAGTGCCCGTATAGGCTTAACCCCATCAGGAAAAATCGTTCAGGAGGAGGTCTCCGGCTATGTTGGACCGCAGTTTAATTAAACAAGTTGTAGCCCTTGGAGTTCTCGGTCGTGTTGGTTAAGAAGGAGGAGGCCAACACCGCCTTTGCTTTGATTATAGAAGGTCAACAGTTGAATAGAGACGATTCTTCCCTTGCCGAGGGTGGAGGACTGTATAGATCAATTGGATCTGCCAAGTTTTATTAAAGCTAGATTTGCTTAAAGGATATTGGCAGGTTGGTCTTTCCCCTCGTGCTAGGAAAATTTCCGCTTTCGTTACAGGCGAAGGTTTATATGAGTGTAAGGTTATGCCCTTTGGCATGAAGAATGCGGCTGCCACCTTCCAAAGGCTGATGAATCATATCACTCAGAGTTTGGAAGGTTGCGTCGTGTATATTGATGATTTAGTGATATATAGTGATGATTGGGAGACCCATTTGGAAAGACTCGAAGCTTTGTTTAAGGCGTTGAGAAAAGCTGGATTGGTGGTTAATTTGAGAGCGATTTCGCCCAGGCTACGGTTTTATCATCTTGGGCATGAGGGTGAGTCTGGGTAGAGTTGCTCCTAAGAAAGCTAATGTAAGAGGCTGTGGCTGGCTTTCCTGCTCCTCCAGAACAGGAGAGGGGGTCAGGAGGGTTCTTGGGTATGGTCGGGTATTGCAGGCGGTTTATAAAGAACTTCTCTGAAATTACCTTCTTTGATAAATTTATTAAAGAAAGGAGTAAAGTTTGTATGGTCCAAGGAGTGCCAGGAGGCCTTTGAAAAGTTAAAGGCAGTCTTAACTAATTATCCGTTGCTACAATCTCCAAATTTTGATCTCCCTTTTAGCCTAGCGACGGATGCGAGCGACGTTGGGCTTGGAGCGGTTCTTCTCCAGGAAGATGATGCAGGGATGGTTCACCCCGTCGCTTACTTTTCGAGGAAGTTATCGTCGGCAGAGACAAGATACTCGACTATTGAAAAAGAAGCCTTGTGTTTAATAAAAGCCCTATCTCATTTTTCAGTCTATTTGAGTTCATGTTCATCCCTGTTTGGTCTACACAGATCATAATCCTCTAGTATTCATCCAACGGTTTAAGGACAAAAATATGAGGTTGCTTAGGTGGAGTCTGTTTTTGCAGGAATTTGATCTTCAAATTAGGCATATAGCTGGGAGGGACAATGTTATTCCTGACGTATTATCTGGTCCTTTTAGGAGTAGGGTGGTCTTAGTTTGGTCTTTAGGTAGGCATTATGGCTTTTCTTTCCAGGTGATTGGTTTAATTTATCATTTTCTCTGCATTAGTAACTAAAATTAGTTCTAGTATTTAAAGTAATTAGTATTTAAAGTAATTAGTTTGAGTTTTGCCCACTCTTTTGGTTTTTGATTTAAAAAATATATATATAAATATAAATATATTTTTTCCCTTTACTAAATGGGGAGGTATAAGAAAATTAACGTATTTATTCGGTTTGCAGGCCCTTTTTAACGTATCGCTGCTTGTTTAATCCAGTTTTCTTTTGCCTTTTCTCTCTGAAAGCTGGATTTTGGAGTCCCCACCTTCCCTCAAGGGGTTGTTATTGTTTTATATTGATACCATGAAGTTTGTTTCTTGCTTTTCATGTTGTGATGGTGGATTCGGCCGTGCGTCGTCTGTGCCGCGTCATATTTGCCTCACCCTGAGCTGTCGAGGGGGCCTTGTGGCATTAACTCAAAAATTCTGTTCTCGGCTCCATCATAGAAGGACCAGTGTGCTATAACTTTTTTCTGGTTGTCTACGGCAGTTTACCTGTTGGGTAGAGGATACTTCCTGTTGCACACCTGCATCGTGTTGCATCACTTGCGAGTGACTTTGTGATACTCGTGTATGGTTTGAAGCTGGAGTGGTTGGGGCCTGTTGCTGGAGCTTGGACTCGATTGCCTCACGTGCTTATCTCTACCCGTTTTTCTTCTTTATTTGGAGGAGAGCTCGGCATTTGCTCTCGTGAACGGCCCCATTGGCGGCGTAAGATGCACTCTGCTTGTTCTCCCTGCCTCTGCGCCTGCGCCCTTGGGTGTGAGGCCCTCCAGTGGCGAGTAAGCCCACTTTATTTTATTATTATATATTTGTTATAGTCATTGGTTTCTCCGTGCGTCGAACAGCATCCCCTTATCTTTTGTAAGGACGTCAGTTGTACGCCTACAGTCGTGCGGCGTCGGCTTTCATCTGCAAGGACTACCTATTTAGCCTTAGTGTTTGTTAGGCGTTGTAAAATAAGATATTGGATCCTTGTTAATGGATTTGCTAATGTATGTATTTTCATACAAGGTATTAATTGAATATTGTATATATATGCGGATTACAAGGTTTCCCTTTCCCCCTGGATCTCCTACTATCGTATGCTAGGGAAAGAGTGTTTTTCTTACTTCCACTGTTTACTTTCTCTTATTTCTTAGCATGCTAGTTAGGTAGGCGATTGAGGAAGTGATTGATTTGTTGTTGTGTGTGCTTGTTGTGTTCTTTCTCCCCATCATTCAGTTTTCAGCAGGGTTTTGCTTTTGTAATTTAATTGCGTGTTCTTTTGCAATAAATCATTGTTAATCTTTGGTTTGTGTTTTTGTGTATCCCCTTCAAGAATTTTGCTCTTTGAGTGTTGGTTTATGGGGATCATACTACCCGTTTGTGGTACTGATCTGAAATACAGGTCAAGAACCTTAAAAACTTCAGACCATCTTGAAGTTCCTAACAATATATATATATATATATATATATATATACATATATACATATACATATATATATACTATATATATATTACATATATATATATATATATATATACATATATATATATATATATATATATATATATATACATATATATATATATATATATATATATACATATATATATATATATATATATATACATATATATCTTTATATATATATATATATATACATATATATATATATATATATATATATATATAAATTAAAATCCACAGAGAAACAGAAACACTGGAGTGCTGCGAGGCCTTTCGACACTAGTCCTTTTCTTGCAGACTGAAGGAATATAAAAGTATGTTTACAAGAAAGATCATATAAATGACAGAGGGATTATAAAGGAAACATATACACCTGGAATCCCAGCACGAATTTAAGAATTAGTACAACTGCCAAGAAACAGGATTAAATACTTGAGGTTTTTGCAAAGTTAAGATTAGCCATTCAGGAGCAGGGACAGGACAATTAAAGGGTATACAGGTTCTTTTAATTGTCCTGTCTATAAACAATTAATCTTAATCGCTTTAGCAAACCTCTTAATATTTAATTCTGTTTTGGCAGTTATTCAATTGTGTTGGTTCCAGTACACTGTCTTTCTTTATAATCCCCTTTCTGTCATTATATGACTTTAATAAAACGCTACTCGGTCTGTAAATAAAGAACTGATGTCGAAAATATATCACTCCAGTGTTTCGACTATGGAATTTATCTTTGACATATATTCATCACGTTCCGCTATTTTCATTATGATTCAGTTGTAAATATATATATATATATGTATGTATATATATATATATATATATATACATATTTCCTGGGTTGTTGGTATTTTTACAGGCCGGCAACGGAACTTTATTTAATTGGCTTTGGAGGTCTGACTTGTGTAAAGGGAAATTGTAAAAAAATAAATAAAAGAGGAGAATTTAGGCTGCTCTAATTCGCAGGAAATGTTACACATAAATACTTGCAGGATAAATTAAAAATTTTATTTACAAAAGCAAGCATTTGAAGGGAAAATGGATAAACAAATTGATAAAGACTGTACCTAAGGTCCTTCTACCTGCACTGATCTTGGTTGGCAAGGCACAATCCAAGATGAGTCCACTGCGAATAGGGCCCTCTGTAAGAGATTTACATTACACGCCAGTAGGAACAATATAACTTTGAATATGACTCGAGTTGCACTGAGGGTGCCAAGACTCGAGGAATGAATGACTCACACACTTGAACAGGACATTGGAAATGGCTGTGGATAAACTAACCTGGGACAAGTGAAATGCTGAGTACTCCAAACTTTCTAAAGGGCAAACTGTCGTGACTGAAAAGTCTTCACTCACACTTTACCTTAGGGGAAGCGGGTCTCTGACGAAGAAGGACGAGGGACAATCACATGTATGGCGGGGCCCTCGAGGACGACTGGAGTCTGGAGTTGGACAGGGAGAATGAATGGTCTCTCAGCAACCTGCATCACCCGCCCGCGTGTATGGCTAACTGCACTCCTCCTCCTCGCACGACTAACTAACTGCTTAACTGCCTCCAGCCTACTCCGGTCTCTTCCTTTTTGGGTAAGCGGCCTGGGGTAGGAGCCGTGTGCGAATGGTGTGTCACTGCCCAGGTGGCCAGTGATTGGTGGCCTCTTCCCAGGGTTCCTGCGGATACAGACAATTCAGGCAGCTTAATTTGCCTTTGGAAAGGCCGTTTTAAGGGAGAGGCGCGCGGTGCACGACTTCTTGTAGATTACAATAGCTCCCCACGGAAGATAACATAGAGCCTTCATTCATTAGCGGCAATGGTGATAATAAGTCGACACCAGCTAGTTTGCTACTCTTCTCCAGCAAGAAATACAGAAAGCCTTTACTTTACTCTATCATAAAATGGAAAATGCTTCCAGCACATTAATACAAACTACTTTAACATGGCCCATTAATTTCTTCAAATTTGGTATCGTTACTTAAGATCACGAGGACAAGATAACTGGGCAGGAACCATTAAAATTAATTTACATATAAGTTCCTTAATTCTAAATCAACAAGGCATGGTTAGTACACATTATACCCTTGAAGAGCTCCAATGTAAAAATGATAAAATGGCGTTTATTTTTACAAATGACTTCCCCTTTATGTGAGTATTGTAATGACTATACATAATTTGAAGAAATTAATGGGCCATGTTAAAGTAGTTTTGGTATTATTATTGCTGGAGAAATTATTTTCATTGCGTGAGGATAAGTAAAAACTCATTCTTGTTGGAGAAAAGTAAAAATAAACCAGCTGTGTCGGCTTTATTTGAATCAATACAGCGCGAATGGAAGCTTTCGTGAAGAGGAAACTGTGTAATCTGCAAGAAGTCGTACGTATCTCAAACAACCTTTCCCAAGCAGGTAAGCTGCCTATCACGGAACCTAGGAAAGACCACCAATCGCGCCTGGTGATGACTTACCGACCGCTGCAATCGAACGAAAATTCAAACTGGGCGAACAGCGGTGGTGGTGTCGTGCGGTAGCAGCGGTGGTGCTCTAATCCCGGCTCCGAGAATAGATCTCTTGCATCTTGTGATTGTCCTGGTCACTTCTTTGGGTGAAGACCGCTTCCCAAGGTGAAGTGTGATGGTATTGCCCTTTAAGCTCGCTGTCGCTGTGCTCGTATCACGGCCATTCCAATGATCTGGCTGGACCTTCAGTATAAGAAATCTCGTCTTTGGCGCCCTCGAACACTGGCTTCATCGGTGTTATGTTGTTCATTTGCTGGCGTGTAATGTGAAACACGAATTTATTCTGGTGAGTTGAATTAAGACTCCGGTGGTTTGCTAGTATTACCAGCTATCGAACACTTATCCATTTCCTTCAAATGCTTTAACTGTAAATAAAATTTAACAATTTATCCCCAGCTGTTTGTAACATTTCATATAATTAGAGCCTTCAGCTCTAAATTCTCTCTTTCAACCCACTTTTTGTTCACCTCCGAACCTCCAAAGCAATTAAACAAGGTTCCGTTACAAACACACTTAACAACAGAAATGTATGCTAACAATATATATGTATACATGCTGTATATATATATATATATATTTATAACTAGTCACAAAAATAATTTGAAATATATAAATAGACAAATTCCACGAAGGGAAATGGAAACACTGGAGTGATGCATTGACTTTCGACACTAGTCCTTTACTTAGCAGACTGAAGGAATATATAAAAGTGTGTTTACAAAGCTCATATAAATGACAGAAGGGGATTATAAAGGAAACATATGTAAGATCAACACAATTGAAAAATTGCGTGCTTTGCCAAAAAACAGAATTAAATAGCAAGAGGTTTTACAGAAAAGTTAAGATTAACGTTCTAAGGAGCAGGGACAGGACAATTGAAAAGAACGCAATATGAAATCTTTTAATTGTCTGTCTAACTCACAAATAATTAATCTTAATCTTATGCTTTCTCTTAATATTTAATCTGTTTTAACAGTGTAATTCTTAGAAATTGTGTTGAATTCAGTACATGTCCCCTTTTCTGTCATTTATATGATCTTTTTATTCAAAGGATAATCAGCTGTTTCATCGTGAATTTTATCTTTATATATATATATATAATATATATATATATATATGTATGCTATATATATATATATATATATATGTATATATATGCTGTATATATGTAATAACGCTATATATATGTTTTATATATATATAATATATATATATATGTATATATATATATATATGTTTATATATATATATATATATATATATGTATATATATAACATATATATATATATATATATATGTATGTATGTATGTAATATATATATATATATATATATATTGTTAAAGGCCAGATAGTCTGTAGGATTCTTTGACACCTTATTCAGATCAGTACCACAAGCTGAGTATGATCTGACAAACCAGCACTCAGAAGCACAATGTCTCAGAGAGGATACTGAAGCACCACAAACTAGTAACAATAATTTACAAAACTGTACATAACAAGAGGCCCTCTGAAAGCTGAATGATGAAAAACCACAACAGCACACACACAATATTTCGTCAATCGCTACGCCAATAAGCCTACAACAACGTAATGAAGAAAGTAAACAGTGAGTAAGAAAATGCTTTCTTTCCAGCATATGCGACTGAAGCCAGGAAGATCCGGGAAAACTGCTAACTATGCAATATTCGAGTGCCTTGAAGCTTTGCATGCATTAACAGGCAACAGGATCAATATCTTCAGTTTTACAACGCTTGGTCACTTGCGAATAACCGACGCTAACACACTATGGGCATACGGCTGACGATCGCTACAGATAAAGGGGATGCTGCTCGACGCATGGCGTGGCGACCAACAAGCTGCTATGTAATGGAAATAGAGTGAACACTCTTCTTGAAGACTTCCTCACCTCGAGGCGCGGTGTAGGAGCGAGGCGGCTGAAGTAATGTACGGCTGGCTGTTCACGGAGAGCAAATGCTTCTCCTCCCAAGCTAAAGAAAGCGGTGAATCTAGCGGTGGTGCCGCAGGCTTGGCTATCGGCTTCAAACGGTACCTGAAAAGTCACTCACGAAGTGACGCGACGATGCGGTGTACTGACAGAATTTGCAAAGTAGCGCACTGACGTCGCTCTATGACATTAGAGATAATATACAGGCGTTTTAACTCGAGGCTAAATATGGCATTGGCACGAAACGACAGCGAACCTACATCCCTGCATGGCAAGTACAAACTAAATATCAATAAACAATAACGGCTTGCTGAGGAAGTAGGAGCAAATCAGCTTTCAGAAGAAAGGCTGCTTTTGGATTAAGCTAAACAAAGCATACAAAAGGAGCATAAGCTGGGCAAATCGTTAATTGCACTCCCATCAAAAAAATATATTTATGATATATATTTTTAAATAAAACTTAAAATGAGCAAGCTTTCAAACTGAGTACTTTAAATGCTAATTGCTAAATACTAGAACTAATTTTAGTTGCTATTTGAAGAGAAAACAGATAAAATTAAACCATCACCTGGAAAGAAAAGGAGATCATTGATAACAACCTGAACCAAACCAGACCTATAAAGGACACAGATAACCGTCAAAGAATAACATTGTCCTCCCAGCTACAATTTGAAGATCAAATTCCTCACGAAACGACTTTCACCTAAGCATTTTTGTCATGCGTTTTACGTTGGATGAATGCTGAAGTTACTGAGTATGTGAATAGGATGGTGATGAACAAATGAACTGGCTCAGGCTTTTGATAAACGCAAGACTACTCGTGGTCGGTAATGTGTCTCTGCTGCATTTCTTCGAAAGTAGCGACGAGACCATCACCATCATGACTTGCTCAACTAACGTGCGCGCTGGAAACTAAAGGAGATCAGGCGGAAGATTGTGTTAGTTAAAGACTGCCTTTGTACTAAAGGCACTGCAACGCTCGCGAACCATACAAACTTTACTCTGCTTTTAACAAACTGATCAGAAAGTTGCAATTTCAGAGAAGTTCTTTTATAAACCAAGCCATTCCAGCCATACAACCTCTGACCCCTCTCCTCTTCTGAGAGCAGAGAAAAGCCAGCCATATACGATAACTTTCTTAAATACTGAACACACATAAATAACGAATACAAACAATGACACTGGTGACTCTCAAATTGACCACCGGCAGCCTTAAGTAAACTTGGGAGATATCTTTCAAGTAGATCTTAATCATCATATATGTGAAATCGTCAATATACGCGACGCGGCAGCTACGGTGAAATATGATTCATCGGCCTTTAACCTACATTCTTCATGCTAAACCTTAGCCTGCTGGCGGAGTTTCTGGCACGAGGAAGACCAACCTGCTCTCTTTGCAAATCTAACGTAATAAACGGCAGATCAATTCGTCTATGCAGTCACACCTCGTCAACTCGTTGACGCCTCTGCTGTTGGCTGAAGCGTGTTGACTTTAACTGTGCCGGCTTGCGACGACTCAGGGCTGGCTTTGGTTTTATTAAATGTGGTCAACATAGCGGACCTCCTCTGAACGATTTTCTCTTGTTAAGCCTAACTGCAGGTATCCCCGATCACATCATGGTGAAGCATTCGTCTGCGTCTGGCGCGTCTTTAGCTGCTGTGAGTTGACTGCTGTCAACACCGATTTCTCGGGGCTAATGCTGGTAGCCCGTCTGGGATCAACTAAGATTGCATCTACCTCTTGCAGCTTGCTACTGTAATCACTACTACTGATTCTGCAGTCTACGTAAAGGAGCTTCGTATTTACATGACAAGTCAGACAAAATGCTCTGCCGAAGTCAAGTAATTT
>NC_089786.1:25088036-25098036 GCF_040412425.1 Macrobrachium rosenbergii
ATATATGCAAATGTGAAGCTGAAGTAAGCTTAACGAAATTACCGATATATCTCGTTGAATTGTCGCCGAAGGCTATAAGTAATTGAGATCGTGAGTTTGAACGACGGCTGCGACTCCGGTGGCGTAAACCGTGGTGAAGAAGATATCTTTGCCCGAGATGTTCGTGCTGCTTACCCGTCATTGGCGAAGCTAGCTCGACAATGAACCCACTCCTGCGTTCTCCGCAGTGTTCTCTGCAATCGCTGGCTTTACAATGTTAAACATCTCAAATTCGCGCTACCTCGGCTGTATCTCGTTGAGGTAATAGCGAATTTATATGGTGATGTGGAATCGTGAGGACACAACTGTTCGCGACTTTCAGTGGCGTACATTGAAGGCCATCGAAGTATAAATCTTTGCCGAGATGTCGTACTGCTGCCCGTGGCGGTAATGACCCTCGCCATGACGGAACTGCGCTGCTGTTGTTCCCTCGCTACAATCGTAATAAGTAATAAACGTATCGATTCCTTTACCTGTTGCTGTATCTCGTTGGAAGGTATAAGCGGCGAACACTATAGTGATCAAATGGTGAATAAATGAGGACGAGCACCACGATAACGACGACTCCGGGCGTAAACCATTGAGCCATCGAAAAGGTATGAAGTCTTTGCCGGATAATGCGTGCTAACTTTGCCGTGAGTGAAGCGCGACCACCTCCCGCCATGACGATTCGTGTGCGTTTGGTGCGCGGCTATTGTTAGCAATTTTTATCTGCCGTGTTCTGCAATCGTGAAATAAGCAACAAATTCCGCCTTTACTCGTATATCTCCGTTCGGAGTATGCGAAATTATATGAAGTGATAAATGGTGGAGTCGATGGTTTGAACGCGACAGCATTCGCGACTTTCGAACGGCATCAAACCGATGACCGTCGAAAGAGGTATGAAGTCTTTGCCGAGATGTGTCGTATACACCGATAGTGGCGGAATGCCAGCAGATGTTCCACCTCATATGTTTAATTCGTGTACGTTCTGTTATTTTATCACACCGTGTTTATATGCAATCATCTTTATTCACGCTACTCAAATATAGCGGTATCTTGAAGAAATTTAAGTGATAAATGGTGGAATCGTGAGGGACAACCGCGGCGAAGCCTATTCAGCGACTCCGGTTAGTATTCTGTACATCGAAGGTATAAGAGTCTTTGCCGAGATATTCTTGCTTTACCCGTCGTGGCGAGCGTCGACGTGACCTCATGATCGTGTGCGTTTGGCTGCGCGGCTCTTGTTATAATTTTTATCGCCGTAGTTATATGCAATCGTAAGCTAAATGTTCGCAATATCGAGGTAACGCTACTCGGCCTATCTCGTTGGAGAAGCCAGCGAAGAACATATGAAGTGATCGTGAGGTTGAACCCGACAGCCTTCGCGACCGGTGGCGGCAAACGGTGAGCCATCGGTATAAAGTCTGCGAGAATGTCGTGCTGCTACCGTCGTGGCGAGGAAATGTACTAGCCTCGACAATAACCCACCTCCACTATGTGCAATTGCGTTTGGAACACGCATTCTGACGTAATTTTTATCGCACCGTGATTTACTGCAATCGTGGCTTTACAGCAATAAACGTATCGAGAATTCCGCGCTACTCGCCTCTCGCGTTGAGGTAGCGCTGAAAGGCCTATGAAATGACAAATGGTGAAATAAGTGAGGTTCTGAAGCCGAGCAACCTCGCGACTTTCGGTTGACGTAATCGTGAGCCAAGGTATAAGTCTTTGCGGAGGCGTACTGCCGTGCGTGGCGAGAAATATGCTAACTCGCATATCCATATTGTGCGGTTTGAATGCGCAATCTTGTTGTAATTTTTATCACACCGTGCCACAATCATGAAGCTAAATATCGCTTAATATCCCGAAATTCACGCTATCGGTATGTCTCCGTTGGAGAATTGTCGCGAAGGGGAATTTATATAAGTGATAAATAGTGGAATCATTAGAGGACACGAACCGCTGACAACCTATTCGCAACTCCAGTTAGCGTAAACCATTGAGCCATCAGAGGTATAAGTCTTTTGCGAGGATGTCGTACTGCTTTTACCCGTCGTGAGCGGGGAAAGTGTACTAGCCTCGACAATGACCCACCTCCGCCATGACAGTTCATTGGTACGTTTGGAGCACGCAGCTCTTGTTATGAAATTTTTTATCACACCGTGATTTATATACAATCATGAAGCTACAAATGTCGCTTAATATCGAAATTCCACGCTACCTCGGTATATCTCCGTTGGAGAATTGTCGCGAAGGGGAATTTATATAAGTGATAAATGAATTGGAATCGTGGGGACACGAACCCGCAGCGAAAGCCTATTCAGCGACTCCAGTTGGCGTAAACCATTGAGCCATCAGAGGTATAAGTCTTTTGCCGAGATAATAGTACTGCTTTTACCGTCGTGGCCCGGGAAAGTGTACTAGCCTCGACAATGACCCACCTCGCCATGACGTTCATTGAATGCGTTTGGAACACGTAACTCTTGTTATGAAATTTTTTATCACACCGTGGTTATATACAAATGAGCTACAAATGTCGCTTAATATCGGGAAATTGCGCTACCTCGATATCTCCGTTGGAGAATTGTCGCGAAGAGGGAATTTATATAAGTGATAAATGAATTGAATCGTGAGTTACGAACCAGCAGCGAAAGCCTATTCAGCGCTCAGTTGGCGTCGTCATTGAGCCATCAAGAGAATTATAAGTCTTTTGCCAGATCTTCGTCTACTTTTACCCGTGGCGGGGAAAGTGTACTAACTCGACAATGACCCACCTCGCCATGACAGTTCATTGATGCGTTGGAACACGCAGCTCTTGTTATGAAATTTTTTATCACACCGTGATTTATACAATCATGAGAAGCTACAAATGTAAAGCAATATCAGGAAATTCGCGCTACCTCGGTATATCTCGTTGGAGAATTGTCACGAAGGGGAATTTATATAAGTGATAAAATGGTGGAATCGTGGGGACAGACCCTGACGAAAGCCTGTTCAGCGACTCCAGTTGACGTAAACCATTGAGCCATCAAGAGAGGTATAAGTCTTTGCCGAGATGTCGTGCTGCTTTTGCGTCGTGGCGGGGAGAAGTATGCTAAACCACCGACAATGACCTCGCCATGACAGTTCATTAGTGCGTTTGGAACGCGCAGCTCTTGTTATGAAGTGCATCACACACGTGGTTATATACAATCATGAAGCTACAAATGTCGCTTAATAAGTAACTACCTCGGTATATCTCCGTTGGAGAATTGTCGCGAAGGAATTTATATAAGTGATAAATGAATTGGAATCGTGGGGACACGAACCCGCGTAGCCTATTCAGCGACTCCAGTTGGCGTAAACCATTGAGCCATCAAAGGAAATTATAAGTCTTTTGCCGAGATGTCGTACTGCTTTACCCGTGCGTGGCGGGAAGTGTACTAGCCTCGACAATGACCCTCCGCCATGACAGTTCATTGGTGATTGGAACACGCAGCTCTTGTTGTAAATTTTTTTTATCACACACGTGATTTATATACAATCATGAAGCTACAATCGTAAACCCAATATCGAAATTCACGCTACCTCGGTATATCTCCGTTGGAGAATTGTCGCGAAGGGAATTTATATAAGTGATAATGAATTGGAATCGTGGGACTGAACCGCGACAGCCTATTCAGCGACTCCGGTTAGCGTAAACCATTGAGCCATCAAAGGGGTATAAATCTTTGCCGAGATAGTACTGCTTTTGCCCGTCGTGGCCCGGGAAAGTGTACTAGCCTCGACAATGACCACCTCCCGCCATGACAGTTCATTGGTACGTTTGGAACACGCAACTCTTATAAATTTTTATCACACCGTGATTTATATACAATCATGAAGCTACAAATGAAGCCCAATATCAGAAATTCACTACCTCGGTATATCTCCGTTGGAGAATTGTAAGCCGAAGGAATTTATATAAGTGATAATGGTGGAATCGATAGAGGACGAACCCGCAGTAACCTATTCAGCGACTCCAGTTGGCGTAAACCATTGAGCCATCAAGAGAGGTATAAGTCTTTTGCGAGATGTAGTACTGCTTTTACCACGTCGTGGCGAGGAAAGTGTACTAATAATAATGACCCTCGCCACATGGCGGATTCTGGTAGTGCGTTTGGAACACGCCAGCTCTTGTTATGAAATTTTTTATCACACATTGATTTATATACAATCATGAAGCTACAAATGTGGCTTAATGTATCGAAATCCCACGCTACTCGGTATCTCGTTGGAGAATTATGGCAGAGAATTTATATAAGTGATAAATGAATTGGAATGCATTAGGACACAGACGCGACAGCTAATCAGCGACTCCAGTTGGCGGCGTAAACCATTGAGCCGTAAAGGTATAAGTCTTTTGCCGAGATGTCGTGCTGCTTTACCGTCATTGAAGCGGGGAAAGTGTATAGCTGAAACAATGACCCACCTCCGCCATGACGGTTCGGTAGTGCGTTTGGAACTGCCAGCTCTTGTTATGAAATTTTTATCACACGTGATTTATATACAATCATGAAGCTACAAATGTCGCTTAATATCAAAATTCAACTACCTCGGTATATCCGTTGGAGAATTGTCGCGAGAAGGGGAATTTATATAAGTGATAAATGGGTGGAGATCGTGGGGACACGAACCGCGGCCAAAGCCTGATAGCGACTCGGTTGGCGTAAACCATTGAGCCATCAAAGAGAAGTATAAGTCTTTTGCCGAGATGTCGTACTGCTTTTACCACGTCGTGGCGGGGAAAGTGTACTAGCCTCGACAATGACCACCTCCGCCATGACAGTTCATTTGATGCGTTTGGAACTACGCAGCTCTTGTTATGAAATTTTTATCACCGTGATTTATATACAATCATGAAGCTACAAATGTAAGCAATATCGAAATTCACGCTACTCAGTATATGGTTGAATTATCGCCCGAAAAGAGGAATTTATATAAGTGATAAATGAATTGGAATGCGTGGGGACCACCCGAACCCGCTGACGAAAGCCTATTCAGCGACTCCAGTTAGCGTAAACCATTGAGCCATCGAGAGGGTATAAGTCTTTTGCGAGATGGCATTGCTTTTACCACGTCGTGGCGGGGAAAGTGTAATTAGCCTCGACAATGACCCACCTCCGCCATGACAGTTCATTGGTGCGTTTGGAAAACGCAACTCTTATTATGAAATTTTTTATCACACCGTGATTTATATACAATCATGAAGCTACAAATGTCGCTTAATATCAAATTCACGCTACCTCAGGAATATCTCCGATGGAGAATTGTCGCCGAAGGGGAATTTATATAAGTGATAAATGAATTGGAATCGTGGGGACACGAACCCGCGACAGCCTATTCAGCGACTCCAGTTAGCGTAAACCATTGAGCCACCAAAGAGGTATAAGTCTTTTGCCGAGATGTCGTACTGCTTTTACCGTCGTGGCGGAAAGGCAACTAACCTCGACAATGACCCACCTCCGCCATGACAGTTCATTGATCACGTTTGGAACCACTGCGCAGCTCTTGTTATATGAAGTACGACACGTGTTGATTTATATACAATCATGAAGCTACAAATGTCGCTTAATATCGAAATTCACGCTACCTCTCCGTATATCTCCGTTGGAGAATTGTCATGAAGGAATTTATATAAGTGATAAATGAATTGGAATCGTGGGGACGAACGCGGCGAAAACTATTCAGCGGCTCAGTTGACGTAAACCATTGAGCCATCAAGAGAGGTATAAGTCTTTTGCCGAGATGTCGTACTGCTTTTACCCGTCGTGGCGGGAAAGTGCCTCGACAATGACCCACCTCCGCCATGACAGTTCATTGGTACGTTTACTGGAACACAGCTCTTGTTATGAAATTTTTATCACACCGTGATTTATATACAATCATGAAGCTACAAATGTCGCCCAATATCGAAATTCACTATGGTATATCCGTTGGAGAATTATCGCCGAAAGAGGAATTTATATAAGTGATAAATGGTGGAATCGTGGGGACCGCGAACCCGCGGCAAAGCCTATTCAGCGACTCCAGTTAGCGTAAACCATTGAGCCATCAAAGAGTATAAGTCTTTGCGAGATGTGTACTGCTTTTACCCGTCGTGGCGGGGAAAGTGCTACAGCCTCGACAATGACCCACCTCCGCCATGACAGTTCATTGGTGCGTTTGAACACGCAGCTCTTGTTATGAAATTTTTTATCACACCGTGATTTATATACAATCATGAAGCTACAAATGTCGCCCAATACTCCGAAATTCACGCTACCTCGGTATATCTCCGTTGAAGGTATGCGAAGGGGAAATTTATATAAGTGATAAATGAATTGGAATCGTGAGGACACGAACCAGCGTAAAGCCTATTCAGCGACTCAGGTGGCGTAAACCATTGAGCCATCAGAGGTATAAGTCTTTTGCCGAGATGTCGTACTGCTTTACCCGTCGTGGCGGGAAAGTGTACTAACCTCGACAATGACCCACCTCCGCCATGACAGTTCATTGAATGCGTTTGGAACACGCGCTCTTGTTATGAAATTTTTTATCACCGTGATTTATATACAATCATGAAGCTAAATGTGGCAATATCGAAATTCACGCTACCTCGGTATATCTCCGTTGGGTATGGCGAAGAATTTATATAGTGATCAATGAATTGGAATCGTGGGGACACGAACCACAACGACAACATATTCAGAGCTCAGTTGGCGTAAACCATTGAGCCATCAAGAGAGGTATAAGTCTTTTGCCGAGATGTCGTACTGCTTTTACCCGTCGTGAGCGGGGAAAGTGTACTAGCCTCGACAATGACCCACCTCCGCCATGACAGTTCATTGGTACGTTTGGAACACGCAGCTCTTGTTATGGAATTTTTATCACACCGTGATTTATATACAATCATGAAGCTACAAGTAATAAGCTTAATATCGAAATTCACGCTACCTGCGGTATATCTCCGTTGGAGAATTGTCGCGAAGGGAATTTATATAAGTGATAAATGGTGGAATCGTGGGGACCACGAACCCGCGACAGCCTATTCAGCGACTCGGTTAGTAAACCATTGAGCCATCAAAGAGGTATAAGTCTTTTGCGAGATATCGTACCCTTTTACCGTCGTGAAGCGGGAAAGTGCACTAACCTCGACAATGACCCTCGCCATGACAGTTCATTGAATGCGTTTGGAACCGCAGCTCTTGTTATGAAATTTTTATCACACCGTGATTTTATATACAATCATTAAATGTCGCTTAATATCGAAAATTCACGCTACCTCGGTATATCTCCGTTGGAGAATTGTGCGAAGGGAATTTATATAAGTGATAAATGGGTGGAATCGTGGGGACCGCGAACCAGCGACAAAGCCTATTCAGCGACTCCAGTTAGCGTAAACCATTGAGCCATCAAGAGGTATAAGTCTTTTGCGAGATGTCGTACTGCTTTTACCCCGTCGTGGCGGAAAGTGTACTAGCCTCGACAATGACCCACCTCCGCCGACAGTTCATTGATGCGTTTGGAACAGCTCTTGTTATGGTACATCACACCGTGATTTATATACAATCATGAAGCTACAAATGTCGCTTAATATCGAAATTCACGCTACCTCGGTATATCTCCGTTTGGAGAATTGTCGCGAAGGAGATTATATAAGTGATAAATGAATTGGAATCGTGAGGACACGAACCAGCGGCGAAAGCCTATTCAGCGACTCCAGTTAGCGTAAACCATTGAGCCATCAAGAGAGGTATAAGTCTTTTGCCGAGATGTCATTACTGCTTTTACCACGTCGTGGCGGGGAAAGTGTACTAGCCTCGACAATGACCCACCTCGCCATGACAGTTCATTGATGCGTTTGAACACGCCCAGCTCTTGTTATGAAATTTTTATCACACCGTGATTTATATACAATCATGACTACAAATGTCGCTTAATATCGAAATTCACGCTACCTCAGTATATCTCCGTTAATTATGCGCCGAAGGAATTTATATAAGTGATAAATGATTACAGATGTGGGACACGAACCATGACGAAAGCCTATTCAGCGACTCCAGTTGGCGTAAACCATTGAGCCATCAAGAGATTGTATATAAATCGCGGTGTGATAAAAATTTCATAACAAATGCGTCAAGCGCAATGAACGTGCTGGCGGTGTCGTGTCGAAAGACTATTTTTCGCGGCAGTCGACATCGTAAATTACCTCAGCGATGGCTCAATGATTTGCGTCAACTGGAAGTAGCTGAACTCGACTTTTGATAAGCAGTTCATATTTATTCAATTCATTATCGCCTTCGCTTAAACTCTCAGTGTCGGTAGCGTGGTAATGATAGCGACATTTGTATGATTGTATATAAATCGCGGTGTGATATTTCATAATGTCGTAATGAAGGTAGTGAAAGGAACTGTTACTTTCGCGCGGCAGTACTTGTGCATTATCTCGACAGCATTCACTATTGATAACTCCAGCTATTTGAAATATTGAATCTTTCGTCACTGGTCATGTTTTGATCGCGCTAGTAAATTCGCTGGCGTGAGCAGAAGATGGCGTCGTTTGTGTAGCGACATTTCTGCTTCGCGATTGTCGCGGTGTGATAAGGGCCTAAAAGCGCAAGCGTGCCAGTGGGCTCATGGTATCAGAAGACTGTACGCACCGCTCACGGCGAATATCTCCGATAACTGTCGGCTGATGTGAATCGACCGTCACTGAGTTCATGGCTCATTTATCGCTATATAAATCCCCTTCGGCGACAATTCTCAACAGATATACCGGTGTAATTTCGGCTGTTAGCTTTTTGACATTTGCTAACTTCATGATATATAATCGCGGTGTGATAAGAGCTATGTTTTAAGCTGCGTGTTTAAGCGTACCAATGAACATGCATGGCGGAAGGTGGTGGTAATCGAAGGCTAATGCGGCGCGTCTGTTGTCTGATGGCTCAATGAGTATGAATGAGCACAAATGCAGTTATATTACGATTAATTCATTTATCGCATATGCCGGCGGCTGGTCTCCAGGTAATTTTCGATATTGCTTCGCGTTGTATATAAATCACGGTGTGATAAGAATTTCGCAACAGGCTATGTTAAGCATTGCCAATGAACTGTCATGCCGGTGGGTCGTGTCGAAGGCTATTTTCCGCTGCGACGATGCTGTACATTGCTCGGCAGGCTGCTGCTATAGCGATGGCTCCAATGTGAATAAGCGAGTTAGATGTCCCCGCATTCAGTCATTTATCACTTATATAAGTCGCAACATTTATTCTCAGCGGAGAAGATATACCGGTGGCGATAATTTCGATGTTGGCGACATTTGTAGCTTCATGTTAACATAATCGCGATTGTGATGTTCATAACAGAAACTGCGTTAACGTATAATGAACTGTCGTAACGGAGAATTGAGTCTGTCGAGCTATTACACTACGCTCACGGCTGCATGCATTTTACCTATAACGATGGCTCAATAATCAACTGGAAATCGTGAATAAACACCGATAACGTTCATATTGCATTCAATCGTTATATTCGCTTAAACCTTGACCGAGCGCGTAGTGCATTTGCTAACTTCATGATTATTATGTAAATCACGGTGTGATAAAAAATTTCGCCAATGACCTGCGTGTTTAAACGTACCAATGAACTGTCATGGCGGAGGTGGAAGTCATGTCGGGCTGTACGCCCGGCTCGCGGCAATGCATTTATGTGATAATCTCGGCGATTCATCAGCGGAAACGCTGAATGTTCGTCGCTGAGGGTTATCAATCACGGTGTCGACCCATCACTTATATGAAATTCGCCGGCGCAATCTCAGATATACCCGAAGGTAAGCGATAATTCGATAGCATTTATTCTAACTTCGATTATATAAATGCATTGTGATAAAAATTTCGTAACAAGCTGCGTGTTAAACTGTCTGTGAGCTGTCGTAGCGGAGGTGAAGTGCATTGTCGAAAGACTACACTTCCGCTCGCGG
>NC_089786.1:25105536-25123036 GCF_040412425.1 Macrobrachium rosenbergii
TCCCAACCGAGACTCCGAGCGTTGGTTAGCTAGAATGAATTAAATCTGCCGTTCATTGTTTACAAGTTTCATACCATATCATTACTTTGTGACTTTTCACATGCGTATAGTCTTTCCTGGGTCCTGAATACCAGTGTGGGTATTCATTTTGTCCGTGGGGTATAGAATTAATCTTTTGCAACGCCTGACATATGTATATAAAGTTACCGTTGTAATCGTTGTAATCAGTGTGGAGTAAGTTACAGTTGTTAGCTGAGCGATTGTGCTTCCTTTTGACTTCATTTCAGGTAGAACCGGAAGTGAAATACTTCTAGTGCGTCTTAGTGCGTCCTTATTCAATTTTCAAATATTTAAGATGTTTGTGTATAAGCCTTTTGTTTTTAATCTATGTTGAAGTTTATACTTTTGTGGTTGTGGTTATCACATAACTAATAATTATGGATCTAAATTAACCAGGGTAAAACTTTAATTCAGTTGTTTCCATCGTTTTTGAAGTTTCCTTTTTTTTTCCTCCATGGCGAAATTTTATACACAAAAGTTTGAGGTCGATCCTTCTTCTGAATTGTACACTATAACCTATGCTAAGAAAACAGACTTAATTGAAACAGCTAGGCATTTAAATATTAATGTACGTTCTAGCATGCGTACGTTTGACATTAGGAAGGTTATAATAGAGCATTATATGCATATTGGGTCCTTGGGTATTGAAGCTAGACAGTATCTTGTTCCAGAAACTACCTTCCTTACAGTTGAACAAAAGCTAGAGTTTGAACATCTTGCAGTAGAGCGTGAAAAAGCGCAGTTATCTTTAAAACAAGAAGAATTAGCTTTACGAGCTGTTGGAGGAAAAATGGAGTTAGAAAGAGAGAAAACGGAGTTATCTCTAAAAGAAGATAGAGAGAAAAGGGAGTTATCTCTACGAGAAGAAAGAGAGAAAATGGAGTTGAAAATGGAGTTATCTCTACGGAAAGAAAGAGAAAAGTCTGAAATGGTGAAAGCTCTGTTAGAATTAGAAGCAGTTTAGTTGTTAAGGTAAAACAAGAAGAATTATCTTTGCAAGCTTCTAGAGAGGAAATGGAGAAAGCTAGGTTAGAATTACAAGCTAGTTTAGCTCTTAAGGTAGAACAAGAGAAGGCTGATAATAATCACAAATCTGGGCAATCTGGAAAAGAATCATTACCCCTTGACTTGACAAAAAATATAAAATTAGTTCCCCTCTTCACGGATTACGATCCAGAAGATTATTTTAGGATATTTGAAGAAACTGCTAAGCATCTTAATTGGCCTGTTGAACAGTGGGTATGACTCATTAAACCTAAATTGTCAGGTAAATCTGCTTAGGTTGTTAGGCATCTCGACGATACTAATGACTATGAACAAGTAAAAAGGGCAATTTTAGACGCATTTTCCATAACAGAGGAAGGATATCGACAAGCATTTCGTAACTTGTGGAAATCCAACACTCAAACTTTCCTAGAATTTGCTTCTGACAAGCTTAGAGCTTTTAAGAAATGGCTTAAATGTGCCGAAGTAACTACTTTTGATGACCTAATGAATTTAATTGTTCTCGAAAAATTTAAAAGGAAACTTACTCCTAATGTAATTCTTTATATCGAAGATAGCCAAGAAAAGAATTTATTGAAGGCTGCTTCTTTGGCTGATCCTTATTCATTAGTCCATAGGTTTGTTCCCAATAAACGAGCTGAGACTTTTGTAAAACCAGTTTCAATAAAACCCCAACAGATTTCGGATGATAATTCCAAAGTTCCTGACAAGGTTAAATGTAGTTATTGTAAGAGAGAGGGACATGCAATTCGTAATTGTAAAGAACCTAAATGTAAAGGATCTGATAAATTCCGCAATTCTTTTATGCAACCTAAAGTAAGTTTTCCAGCCTCCCAAAGTAAAGCTGTTTCGCATGTATGTGCAAATGTATCGGATGTGTTTGATGACTTCAAGTCTGAAGGGTTAACAGCCTTGGGGGAGGAAGAACAAATGAACAAGGCCACTATATTAAGAGACAATGGGGCTGCCTTAATTTTGTTGTATAATAAGGATTTACCTAATGTTAAGAAGAATCTAACTGGTGAGTAAGTTGTCGTGAAGAATCTAACTGGAGTATCAGCAATTCCTCTTGCAAATGTCTACCTTGATTGTCTGCTTGTAAAAGGAAAAGTTGAACTAGAGGTGATTGATAAAGGATTGCCAGTAGAAGGGGTTGCATTGTTATTAGGCAACGATTTAGCAGGGAAATTAATAATTCCAAATTTGATTGTCTCTGATATTCAAGTGAATGACACGAATGATGAAAAAGTAGATACTGACCAAACCCCCAACCTATATAGTTACTCGATCCCAAGCTGGAGAAAAAGCAAATGTTCCTGAAGTTGAAGCAGATAAAGATCTTTTAAGTAACACAATGTCTAGGAATAAACTTATAGTTACTCAGAGGTCTGATCCATCTTTACATTGTTTGCATGATAATTCTGTTGATAAGAAAGTTTTTAATAAATCTCCTTCTTTTTATTATAATAATGATATATTAATGTGCTTTTACCGCCCCCCTAAGTATTCACATGGAGTGAAAAACACCAAATTGTTGTCCCTACTTCAGTACGTACTCATATAATGGAAATTGCACACGATGGTTCAGATGGTCATTTGTGAAACTATAAAACTTATTACAAGATACTTGATAAATTCTATTGGCCTAATTTAAGGAAGGATGTAAAAGATTTCATAAAGACATGTCATGCATGCCAAGCAGCTGGCAGACCTAGCCAGGTAATTCCTAAACCTCCTTTACAGCCTGTATTAATTCCACATGAGCCCTTTGAGAAATTAGTAATAGGCTGTGTTGGACCCTTTACCCAAGGCAAAAGGTGGTAACCAGTATTTATTAACCCTTATGTGTCCCAGCACCTGTTTTCCAGAGGCTATTCCCCTTAAGAATATATCTGCTAAAAATATTGCAAAACACCTTTTAAGTTTCTTTTCTACTATGGGATCCCAAAGGATATCCAGATTGATCATGGTTCTAATTTTACAAGTAATCTCTTTTCCGAAATCATTAAGGAGTTGAATATTAATCATAATTTATCATCCGCATATCATCCGGAATCTCAGGGAGTCCTTGAACGATGGCATCAAACCTTTAAAAGCATGTTGAAGTTTTGTTTAGAAAGTAGTCTTGATTGGGATGAGGGAATTAAATATTTGTTGTTTGCCATACGTGAGTCACCCCAGGAATCACTTGGCGTTTCGCCTTTTGAGATGGTCTATGGAAGATTATTAAGAGGGCCCCTTGCATTAATTAAAGATGAATGGCTGAAACCTCCTAGCTCTAACCAGACTGTAACTGTACAACAATATTTGGATAAATTAAAAGAAACCCTTTCCAAGGTCCGTAAAATAGCCAGTGAGAATCTATGTAAAGCTCAGATGAAGATGAAAGACTTTCATGATCGGGAAGCAAAAATCAGAAAATTTAATACAGGGGATCTGGTTTGGCATATTTTCCTATCTCTGGGTCACCCTTCACATCAAAGTTCTTTGGTCCATATAAGGTAATTAGAACTGTTAATAACAATACATATGTAATAGAAACTCCTGATAAAAGAAAAAAAACCAACTTATCCATGTAAATTTGCTTAAAAGTTATCATTCAAGGAATTCTGAAACTGGTTGTGGAGACAAAATTGTAAACATTAATTTTAATAAGCTTCAGATACCTGAAGTAAGTGAACCTGATTTTGTTCATTCTTTGCGTTCAGTAGACAGTTGTGCTGCTCTAAAAGGCATAAAATATTCCTTGCAGTATCTTTCTTCTCATCAGTCACAGGAACTCCAAAACCTCATTAACTCTTTCTTGGACCTTTACGGGGAAAATCCAGGTCGGTGCACAGTTCTCACCCATGATATAGACCTTCTACCAGGAACTACTCCATCACATCAGCCCTGCCAAGAAACTAGTACTGAGAGAAGAAGTAAACTATCTTCTGAGAGATGGATTAGCTAAACCTAGCAAGTCACCGTGGGCATCTCCCTGTCTGTTGGTACCAAAGGAGGATGGCAGTATGTGACTATGTACAGATTACAGGAGAGTAAGCTCTGTTACTGTTAAGAATAGTTACCCTTTACCACAGCTAGATGACCTCATAGACTCAGTGGGCCAGGCTAAATATGTAACAAAAATAGATCTCCTCAAGGGGTATTATCAGGTCGAGTTAACATCTAAAGCAAAGCTTATATCTGCTTTTATAACCCCTTTTGGGTTATTTCAGTATGAGGTAATGCCCTTTGGCTTAACCAACGCACCCTCCACATTTCAACGTATTATTAACCACGCAATCCAATTTTTAGAAGGGGTATATGCATATTTAGATGATATAGTGGTAGTGGGAGATTCTTGGGAGGAGCATATGCAGCGTTTATTAAGCTCCTGGAAAGATTAAGGAAAGCTATGTTAACAATCAATTTGAAAAAGTCCATATTTGGTCAGGCTACTGTTTCCTACTTGGGGCATGTTGTTGGTGGAGGTAATGTTAGGCCTAAAACTGCAAATGTCGGCGCCATACTTGATTACCCAGAACCCAAGACTAGGAAATCTCTTAAAAGATTCTTGGGTATGGTTTCATATTATAGGAGGTTCTGCTGAAATTTTGCATCTGTAGCTGCCCCTTTACATGATCTCACCAGTTCTAAAAAGAAATATGATTGGGATGGAAGATGCCAGGTAGCATTTGATCACTTAAAATGTTTTTTGAGTAGTGAAACAGTCCTAAAAAGCCCTAACTTTTCTAAACCCTTCTCTTTGCAAGTAGATACTTGTGACACAGGTGCTAGGGGAGTGTTGCTGCAGGAATCAGAGGATGGGATACTCCATCTAGTTAGCTATACTTCTAGTAAACTCAAGACTCATCAGCTATCCTACAGCACTATAGAGAAGGAACTATTAAGCTTGGTTCTTGCTCTCCAGAAATATGAGTGTTACTTGCAGGGAGCTTCTGTAATTCTCGTTTACACTGACCACAACCCTTTGACCTTTTTGGAACACACAAAGACCCATAATCAATGTTTGCTTCGGTGGGCTTTATACCTACAGAACTTCAATCTCCACATCAAGCATCTTAAGGGCAGCGACAACATGTTCGTGGATGCCTTATCACGTACCCATTCTCAGCCTTCTCAGGAGATGGAAGGTGCTCAACTATGATCAAGCCACTCCGTTGGGCTTGATTTTCTAGGGGGAGGTGTAACACCTTCCACATTTTACTGTAAATTTTATAGTTAAGATTCGTGTTTATTTTTGTTTGATTGTTTCTCCTCCGTATGCCATTTTTCTATTGTCCTTCGGAAGTAGTGGTTGTTCCTGTCTTTAAACTCCTTGCTTTTACTCTATCTCCACCCAGCCTATATTTCTTCGACTACTGTTTCACTTCTATCATCAGTCTCCACTCAGCTCACCAGTACCTGGTATCCGGCAGGGAAGCAGTTACCTTCTTTGACATGTCAATCACTTAAGTATAAGTTTTGTATTGTAAAGGTTGAATAACAAATTGTATTTTGTTCTAAGGTTTCAAATTCATGACAATTTACTTTTCTGATACATAGTTGTCAAATCGTACCTTTTTCTTGTTTGCTGTTAATAATTTTTAAATAATAATATTTAGCTTTTGTACTATCGTATTATCATTCACTTACCTTGTCACATTTCTTTATTGTTATAGTCTATTGAACCTAAGGGTATAAAATGAACTTACATTAAGTAATACAATGTCTATGATATCTGTAACAATATATATATATATATATATATATATATATATATATATATATATATATATATATATATATATATATATATATATATATATATATATCATCATCATCCATCATCCAGGTGCCATATCCCCAAGGCCGTCAGCAATCATGGCTCGTCACTCCTTTCTATTACCATCTCTCTGCAGCAACTTAGCTGCAGACATTCTTCCTCCAGTCAATCTCACCAATCCATCCATATATTTTTGTCTAGGTCTTCCTCTCGGCCTCCTTCCATTGATTTTACTAGTGAGAGAGAGATGTTCTAGTTCTTGTCCTCTCACTATGTGACCCACAAATCGCATTTGTCTACCTCTTACTGAAGCCAAAAGTTCTCTCTCCACGCCTACTCTCTCTAATACTTACTCATTAGTTTTCCTTTCTGTCTATGATATTTCAGCATCCTCCTCCAAAACCACATTTCTGCAGCCTGTAACCTCTCCTCATCTGCCTTCCTCAAGGTCCAAGTTTCACAGCCATACAACAATACAGACCAAACAAAACATTTCACAAACCTCCTCCTTAGTTTCATAGATATTTTCGAGTTGGTGACTAATTTCTTGATCTTACCAAATGCATCTTTTGCCATGGATATTCTCTTCCTGATCTCTTTTTTGCTTTTCCCATCACTTGTGACAGTGCATCCTAAATAATTAAAACAACCGGTTTGTTTAACTGTTTCAGCATTAATTCTTATATCTGTTCTTGGGGTGATTTCATCTTTGGAGATAACCATAACCTCTGTTTTCTTAATATTTATTGACAGACCTCTTTCTCTGCTTGACAGGTGTAAAGTACTGATTAAAGCTTGAAGTTTATCATGAGAGTCTGCAACAAGTGTTGTGTCATCAGCACATCTGATATTATTAATATTGACTCCTCCAACCTCAATTCCTTCCATGTCTCTCAGATCTCTCATTATCATTTCACTATATAAATTGAAGAGATCAGGTGATAACATACAACCCTGTCTTACACCTCTCTTGATGTGCCGAGTCTCTGATTCATCATTTTCTGCTTTCACTGATGCCTCTTGATTCCAATATAAATTCTTTATCAATCTTAGATCTTTCCCATCGATATTTATCTGTTCCAATATCCTTATAAGGTCTACGTGTCTAACTCGATGAAAAGCCTTTTCATAGTCAACAAAACAAACATATAGATCCTTTTTCACTTCTATTGCTCTCTCCATAAACATTCTCAAAATAAAAATTGCATTTCTTGTCCCTTTATCTCTCATAAAACCACACTGTTCATTGCCAATCTCTGGGAGTATCTTATTTCTTATTTTATTCAAAACAATCCTTAATATTATTTTTGTAATCTGACTCATGATACTGATAGTCCGGTGTTTATTGCACTCAAGTGTTCCTGGTATTTTTGGCATTGTGATAAATGTTGATTTGTACATCTGTGTTGCAGGCTCTCCATCTTCATATAATCCTTCCATTATTTCCATTAATATATCAATGATGTATTCTCCCAGAGCTACCAACGCCTCTGCTGCTATTCCATCATCACCTGTTGCTTTATCGCTTTTCATTTTTTTTAAAGATGCCTCTATCTCTGATCTGATTATACTTGGTCCCTCCCTCTTGTCATTGAAGTTTAGATGTTCTATTCTATCATCATCAAACAATTCTCCAATATTATTCCGTCCACCTTTCCAATATTTCTTTTGACTCCGTTACTATGGTTCCATCCGCTTTTTTGATGCCAGTGCTGATATTTCTTTTTAAAAGTAATTTCTTTCACCTTATCATACTTTCTCCGTTCATCCCTTTTATCCAAATCTTCATCCATCAATTTCTCCTTTGCTTTTGTGCATTCCCTCTTAACAGTTCTATCTAGAGCTCTATATCTATCTTCATTTTTGCCTTTTTGTTGCCTTCTGTCATCCATCATTATCAAGATATCTTCTGTCATCCATTCTCTCCGGGCAGTTCTTTCTGTTGTTGGTATTATTTCATTACCTTCCCTTATTGCATTTTCCATATTTTGCCACTTATGCTGAGGATGTTGGAACACTGGGCCTTCCTCCTTAAGCTGGTCATATATATTTTTTACAATTATATTATATTGGTTCTTCATTTCCTCTGTTTTCAATAATTTCAGTTGCCTCTTTGATTTAGGTGTACTCTTCCTCTGATTTTTCAACTTCACCATGACTGTTGCTACAGCTGGTACATGGTGACTATTACAATCGGCTCCCGGGTAGGTTTTCACTTGCTTGACAGAGTTCCTAAATCTTTTATTGATGGTTAGAAAGTCTATTCGGTTTCTAACTCTGTTACCGGGGCTTTTCCATGTCCAGAGATGTCTTGGGTGGTGCTTAAACCAGGTGTTTGATGTAATCTGTTCTCTCTCTCTAAGCATCATTTCTTCTACCTAATCCAAAAGGCCCAACAATATCTGCTGTTCTTCCTTGTCCCACCTTCGCATTGAGGTCACCAATAACCATAATTACTTCATGCTCTTTGCACTGCTCTCTTGCCTGATTTAACTCTAGATAAAACTGATAAAAATCCTCTTCATCATGTTCAGACGTAGGTGCATATACTTGTATTATGCATATATTGAATGCTGTGGCTTTTATACACACCAGCAAAATCCTGTCAGATACAGCCCAATAGCCTATCAAACATAATTTCACAGATTTGTTTAACATCACACCAACACCTCTCAGCACTCTGGCCTCCCTGAGTATATGAAAGTTCCTCCTGTTGAAGTTGGAGAACATCCCACTCCTGGCCATCTAACCTCACTAAGCCCTAATACTTGTAGCTTCATTCTTTCCATTTCTCTCTCTACATTTGTTTTCTTTCCAGCCTGATATAATGTTCTAACATTCCAAGTAGCCATCCTTATTTTTCTTGTTTTCTGTTGCCTTTGGGTTGTTATTGGTTTTCTTTCTTTTCTTTTTGGGGCAGTAGCTTGATGACGGTCAAATGCCACCTGCACCACATGACTAGTTTGACCGGGCGAGACAACCACATCATCCATTCTGACACAGTTCCCACTAACGTCGTTCATCTGCAATCTTCTTTGTGACGTAGCCATGATTATTCTTGGAGGTTATACATGGTGAGGTCTCCAGTTCTTTTCCATGCTATGGTTATATGCCATAGACCTAGCCTTTACCTAAAAAGGTTGACCATACAAGGCAGTAGGGGTTTTAAATTGGGAGTTTTCCTTCTCCTTAGCCTTTACCTAGAAAGTTTATCCACAAGGCAGTGGAGCTGTACCCTAGCAAGGGTGACCTGGAGGTAGTTGCAATTCAAGGTAACCTCATTATGTCCTTTAGCAAAAGCTTTGGAATCTAGGAGGATAATATATATATATATATATATATATATATATATATATATATATATATATATATATACACATACACATTATATGTTTACACACATATATATATATATATATATATATTATATATATATATATATATATATATATATATATATGTGTGTGTGTGTGTGTGTGTGTGTGTGTGTGTATGTATTGGTGTATGTGTGAGTTAGGCAATTCCCCAGGAAATTTTTTAATACGGCACACAGCATAGAAAACAGCTTGGTGCATGGTTTTCCTTTATTCATCACCGCCTATGTTTCGAGATCCTTGTCTCATCCTAAAGGCTAAAAATAGAAAGTAAATTATTCAAATACAGCAGGAAATGTTAGTATGTATGTACACATAAATTATGATAAAGTCAAACATCAATACAAAAGGTAAACCTGCAGTAAAATTGTTAAAAAAGAGGAAGAACTAGAATATTTCGACTAACAGACCTTATTACTCGAAATGCAGTTGCTGTATGAAAAAACAGTAAACATAAGGTAGTGTGTGGTTTAGGCTATATGCAGGGGTGTGGACGAGGAATGATTGTTCAAAGAGGGAACAAGCTTCTTGATCGCTAACGATTCAAGAATAGGGAGGTGGTGTTCGTGTTGGCTGGTTAGAATAATCTTAAAAGCATTTTTTTTCTATTTATGATAATTTTTTTTTTTTTTATTTAAAGGCTTACAATCTTGAGATACATAAGAGTAGATTTACGTAGTAAAGTTATGCATAACCAAAAAGAAAGTTATTTACAATTATAAACTTTTATAACCTATTCATTTTACAAAAACCATTATAAAAATAAATTAATTAATTAATTAAAACAAATGTTCTCATGTTTCAAAATTCTATTTTTTGTAAAAATTAACCGTAATAATTCTTTATTCTGTTACCGTGTATTAAATATAAATCTCTCCTGTAATTATTGATATTATTAATAAGTAACCTTATGATGTCATTTGCAATCATATTCAAATCATTCCTAGTACACCATATCGTATATATATATAAGAACACCATAAAAATATACACACATTCTTCCTACAATTATCTTTGGTATTGAAGTCAAAATATAAAAATTTCATATTGTTCTCTGGCTCAAAATTACAAATGTTTTTAAGTACATTTCTCAGCCATTTGAAAACGGGTTCAGTTCTTTTACAAAAATAAAAAAAAAGATGAATAGCACTTTCCTCTATATTACATATTTCACATAAGGAATTGCTTGATAAATTTTAAAAGTGAAGAAGTTTTTTCACTGGTAGTACATCATGAAGATGCTTAAAGATAATCTCCTTTCCCACGAACCGGTCAGTGTCACAAAAAGTCTTCCATATTACTTTCCAATGAAATGAAGGATGTATACATACTACAGATATATCATGTTTGTTTAAAATACTTTGGTAAACACTCTTATTGGATAATATTGGAAAATTATGAACCTCCTTAAGTTTAACTATAAAGCCAATAGTATAACTGTAATATGGTGTGGGATAGCAAAATATTTGAGGAGCTTTAACATCTAAATCAAAGAACTTACGCAACCTAAAATAACATAACAATAATGCAAAATTAAGCTCTAAGGACCCTTATTCAAACCACCTTCAGTCCTACCTATGTTCATTGTAGATCGTTTAATTGATTCATATCTACCACACCAAATATATCTAAAAACTAGTCTCTCAACTCTGATGCCATAAATATGAGTCAAGGGGTACACATGAGCAATATACCATATTTTTGCCAGAATGCACGCATTTGCATATGACGTCCTCTGGAAAAGGCTCAGTTTCCTTGCATGAAGCACTTTCAAATGGTTATCTATTTTACCTATGACAAGTTCCCAATTATTCTTTAGACTTTCCTTATAATCATTACAATGATGGGTACCTAAAGTGAACAAAGAAGCAACATCCTGCCTTATCCATATAAGGGGCCAGTCCCTTTTATTCTTCCAACCACCCATACTGAATAGTCTTGACTTTTCATTCCTATTAATTTTGCTATTTGAAGCTAATTCAAATTCCTGCACAATTTTATAAATTTCTCTTAAACTATCTTCTGATATGATTATAATATTATTATCATCAGCACAACCAACTGCTTTGAGAGTAGTGTGATCAGGTAAGACTAAGGGTTTCACATTAATATTTTCCTTAATTGCTAGAAAGAACGATTCTTGATAGATTGCATATAACATCATGCTAAGTGGACATCCTTGTCTAACTGGCCTTGTTATGGGGAAAAAGGCAGTTATATTATTATTTACACACATTGCACTTTCTATTTGATTATATAGCATGCTTATTTTCCCTACAAATTCGTCTCCAAACCCTAGACACTTCAAAGACTTAAATAAAAATTCTGTATCTACCATATCAAAAGCCTTATACCAGTCTAATTTAAGAAAGTCAGCGTTCATATCAATAGAATTAACATAATACATAACATCCCTGATCAACATATTACATTGAACAATGCCTCGTCCTGGAATACAGCAAAACTGACTAGTATCAATCACTTTGTCTAACACTTCTTTCATACGAATAGCTAAAAGTTTAGAAATTATTTCATAATCAACACAAAGAGAAATTGGTCTCCAATTCTTCAGCTCTTTTTCATCTCCGCCTTTATGAATAAGTGTAATGACTCCTTTCCTTTGCGAAACTAAAATCACCTTATTTCTCATTACATACTTTACCAATGAAGAAAATTCATCGCCAATTACATCCCAATTCTCTAAATAAAACTCCACTGGCAGACCATCGATTCCAGGTGTACGATTCTTCTTAAAACTTTTGATAACTTTCAAAATTTCCCCTTTTGAATAATCCTTATTCATCTCTTCCCTATCACTGTCATCAAGCTTTATTTTTAAGAAGGATAAAATCTTTTCTTGCATTTCATTATTAACTGGCCTTGAACTATATAACTCAGAATAAAAGGAATTAACATAATTATTTATACTAGCCGAGGATTGAAGTTTATTCCCCTTATTATCTTTTGAACAAGTAATTACTTTCTTCGCCATGAATTCTTGCTGTCTGGCTATTACAAATTTTGAAACTTTCTCATCATTTTGAAGATTTAGCAAACGGGATCGAACCTTGATACCTTCTGCAAATTTATCTCTTATTTCCTCAATTTTTTTTTCATATTATTGATTTCTAACATGTTAGGATTTCCGGTCTGATAAGAAGCCTCATATAAGTATCGTAGTCTACTTTCTAACAAGTTTAACATACTAAATCTCTGTTGTTTCTTAATAGAACAAGCTTTCATATAAAACTTTTAACTTCCTCTTTAATCAGAATATCCCACCACAGTAATATATTAGCATAATCGTCCCTTTTCCTCTGTAACTCAGTCCACTTTTGTTTAAAGTTTTCTTTGATTTCGGTGTCTGTTAGAACTGAACAATTAAGCTTCCAGTTTTATTTCCCTAACTGTACTACATCAGGTAATCTTATATCAAATAGGAAACAAGAGTGGTCTGAAAACGACACTGGAACAGTTTTAGTTTCTGTGACACTATTTCTGTCTATCTGCATATAAATCCTGTCCAGACGCGCTGCATAATTCCCTCTAACAAAGGTGTACTCGGGTAACCTATGACGGATGTTATGGACATCCTTTATCTTCACAACGTCAACAATATTCTTCAAAACATTCCTAAAACGAATTTTTTTGGATGGGATGAGTCCTTGTCATTAATGATACAATTCCAATCTCCCCCAATAATCGCCTTATCACAATTATTCTGTATCAGTGATAACAAATCCTTCTAAAAAAATTCCTCTCTCTTTATGGAATTTATTTCCTGAATGAGCATATATATATATTCACAATATCTATAACCTTGCTTTGATACCTTAACGACACTTTACATAGTCTTGACGTTGGATGTAAATACACATTTTCAACTACTACGTCTATCTTCCTATTAACTAGTACTGCCGTCCCTCCCTTAATATTGATAGTTGGATTTAATATGATTATATAAAACCTCTCCAAAAAACCAAGAGAATCTATAGACTTCACATTATGTTATTGCAGTAACAGTATATCTATCTTATTATAAATAATGAATGAATGTAGTTTAGCCTGCTTGTTAAAACTAGACAAACCATTAATATTAAGGTTTGCAATACGTAAGAAGATAAATTTTTGCAATGATCACAAACATTATTACAAATCAACCAAGTTTTCTGTAAACATGGGAGCTTCTTCGGCACGAATTTCAGTTCCTGTATATTCTTGATATATTCGTCGTCTTTTTTTTCGACTAAACTTGTTGTCGTCACTATTCCGTTTAACATTGCCGTCAGCATGTACTTTCCTCATTTTAGTCTCCTTCCCTTTCAACGTAAATGTCTCGACCGATCTTTTCAACCCTAGGGAGCCCTGAATTCTTTAGGTAGTACCTTATTTTTTTTCCTGATTACTAGTTTCCTGTTATTCTCAATTGAAGAAACAATATCATACTCGTCGCTTCCATCCGTACTTTCAGCCCTAATGACGTTTTGATCCCTTGTATTGAACCTTCAGTATAAGAGGAATTGTCATCTTCACCTTTCAGAACATCAGGTATATTTTCCTCACTATAGTTAAAAAAATGGAATAGCTCTTTATGTACCGAATCATCCGATTTATAATCCACATGTACATCAGCCACGGGTTTGTTTATCAGTAATACATTTGGACTACTATTGTCCTCAATATTTTTCCCTTCTAAACCATAAAGGGACATATTAGGGGTATTTTGACACTGAGAGGTCATTACTTCCATATTGAAGTTGGTAACCAATTCCATTGTATCCTGCTTCCTATTCATAACAGTATCCTCGATAACGTTTCCATTATCATTTTCCTTTTGGCTTAATGTCTCGACATTTTCACTAGAAGAGTCCTCCTGTTGATCTTCCTCCATTCGATCCTCCTCCGTTCGTTCCTCCTCCATTCGATCCTCCTGCCCTTGTCTTCTCACGTCTTTACTCTCCTCTGGTTCCTCTACCGAGTCTTGCGCTTGAACCTTATTCCTTTGTACTTCTTCCTGAACTTTATTATTTGCCTGGTCATTCCACGAATTATCCTTCGAATTGCATTCATTATTTTTCATCGGTAAAATTGGAAACTCCTTTTCATTTTCAGTCACAATTTCTTCTGCAGTACAATTAGCAGCCAAATGGGCTTCTTTTCCACATTTGATATAAGTGCGTGTTTGCCCGCGATAATAGAACCACAACAAAAATCTGCCAAGTCTCAACGTCGAAGGAATAGGTTTCTTTAGAACCATCAACGCAGTTCTGTTATCATTGTTCCTCCCAGCTAAGGTGCCAGATGTATAAACCTGGTTTCTAATACTAAATACCTTACCATATGACGAGAAAATCTCACTTAAGTCTTCATTGGTTAGCTCAAATGGTGCATTTTTAATAGTGACAATGATTTTACTTGTTGATAGATTAACAATTTGAATGCTGACTTCTTTATTATCTAAAGCCAGAATACATCCTTCATAATCTCCCATGATTCTCTCGAATTCTTCAGCTGCATGGTCTTCAAATTTCAACATTACCTTACTGAATCCAACTTGTTGGACTCCATAAATGTTCATAGAATTGGCTTGAATCTTTCCTAATATACCAAATACATCATCCGTGTCAGCACGCTCATTTTCCAGATATTGAATTCCAAAGGAGTTCTTCCTTCCGAAAAACTCCACCATTCTGGATAAGGCCATGGTGTGTTGGTTTATAGTTGGCAAAACTGCGTTGCCATGGCAGCCATAAGGAAATCTGGACGGGGTAGAACTTCTTTGAAGTTTCCTCGGCCTTAGAAACTCACTGTCACTTTCTTTACACTGTTAAATTACTGTCACTTTTATCTTCAAAACAATAACTGCATTTCGTTGCACCAATATGCTCACTCACATGAGCTGAAACCTCCTTGGAATAACCAAAAGCACATTTAAAATATTTTAGCCAAATTCACTGGGCATTTTCTCCAACCACTCAGTGTTGCCACCTTCTATGGGTTTGTGATAATTAGTATGTGCGAAAGCGGACAGTTCAATTTGGAATTTTGATAGGTTTGCATTCAAAGGTAAGTTCTTCAATTTGGTAAAAATTACTTCGAAGAGAAAATAGTACTCATAGTATGAAGGTTTGCAACTGGGTAAGCAGAAATCCAGCCCAAAAGGTAAAAGAAATCCTTCTTTCTTGGTTAAGAAATCTAGATGGGCCACTTTCTTTAATAAACATGATGTAAATGCTCTTCAGAAATTGAGTAAAGACCAGTTAAAGTTAACGGTACAGTTATTTTAAATAAAGTTGATTATATCTAAAAAATACAAAATATACACACAGATGATTCTAAATTTCAGAAAATTAGTACCGAAGACTTTAAACTTAATTCTTAAGAAAGAGGAAAAAATTAACCGTTTTTTGAGATCTTTAAAAAACAAACCACTTATGATGAGCTTTTCGTCACTGGGTCCCCTGCAGTATCTTGTTTGGCCTCCCCAAAATACATAAAGAGAACGTACCTATCAGGCCAATCCTTTCTTCATGTACTACACCCAATACAAAATCGCAAAATATGTAGTCCCTCTCTTGGAAAACTCTTTCAAAAATGAATTTCTGTTAAGAGTTTCTTAGAATTTAAAAATAATATTTTATGTCAAGATTCCGATCTGGTCATGGCCAGTTTTGATATAGAATCACTATTCACTAATATACCAGTGGAGGAAACAGTCGATTATATTTTGGATACTATTTTTAATGATCAGGACAATGTGTACCACGGTTTTAACCGCTTAGATTTAAAAGGGCTGTTGGAGTTGGCGGTGCGGGACACGGTCTTTAAGTTTAATGATGAAGTTTACATGCAGATGGAAGGTGTAGGAATGGGTAATCCATTAAACTGCATTTTTGCTGATGTTTTTATACACAAATTCGAGAGAGAGCTGCTGGACAGATGTCCCTCTAAGCTGAAACCTTTATTTTATCGCCGTTATGTTGACGACACTTTTGTACTTTTTAAAGACCGTCATCACTGTGACCAGTTTTTACAGTATGTTAATTCAATACATAATACCATTAAATTTACTTATGAATTAGAAAACAATAACCAATTATCCTTCTCAGACGCCATCGTCGTCCGTGATGACAATAGATTTCATACTGGTGTGTTCCGCAAGAAAATCTTTACTGGTCTTGGACAGAATTTTTACTGTTCGAGCTTTTATAATTTTAAATTGAATTCACTGTCCATCTCCTCCACAGGTCCATCACACTAATATCCGACTGGAATCTTTTTCACAAGGAAATAGGTTTTCTCTATGATTATTTTAAATCCAACTGCTATCCATCCAATTTATTTTTAAAATATGTTAATGATACCTCTTTCCTAGCCAATCTAAAAAGGATTTTAACGAATTATTTTCCAGTAGTTGACGTGAAGCTCATATTTAAGAACCCAAGAACTATTGGTAGTATGTTTCGTCACAAAGAAAAAACTCCCCCTTTAATGCAGTCCGGTGTTGTTTATTTATTTACTTGCTGTCAGTGCCTTGTCAGACATAATCCACTGCTCCACGTGGCAGGAGACTCGCCTGGAAATCGAGCGAGTCCAGCAACACCTGACCAACAACGGCTTTCAGGATGTACTAATACAAGATGTAATAAGAAGGAGAATTGAACAATTCTACAATAGTGAAATCAGAACAGCAGGTGACGGTGATAAAAAAAAAAATTCATAATTTATCATCGGACTGAAAATAGCGAAAAATTTGAAGAGGGATAACGCCCAAAGCCCCCTTCGAACGGGCTCAAGTTCGCATCTAATGCAAACCTAATTTGACTGCTTCCCTCGCATTGTTAACTTTATTTTTGTCATGTTTTATCTTGTTCTATCCTTACATTGATAACTTTGTATTTACATTTTACTTATACTTTTTACGTGTGTAATTACTATATTAATTTTACATATACAGTTTGAATGTCTCTTTGACGGTTCTTTGTTGACCGTCTATTTTCAGCTATTTATCTTTCGTCTGGTTGTTTCTAAGTATGTAAATACCTAATGAACAATTCTTGGTAATTCTTAACACGCCAGTTGTAAACAAGTTTAGCAACAAACCTGTATGTTTTAACTGTTAATTTCAAAACGCTAACTGCCGAAAATTGGATTTTAACCATCGAATAGTTATATTTTTGACAAGTGTTCCCTTGAAAGAATGTTATATATATGTGTGAGTCTCTTTGTAAACACTCATTTGTAGCCGAAGATGTCTCAAGAAGAGACGAAAGTCCTAACCAACAAAACGTCC
>NC_089786.1:25125536-25135536 GCF_040412425.1 Macrobrachium rosenbergii
AAATACTTTTAAAATGGCTTAAGAACTGAAACTACAGTTAGAACAGGCTATTGCTAAAAGGTAACATTGTACTTCCTACAATTTTATGAACAAGGTAACTATCTAATTTAAAAAAGACCCGAACTAATATTCATAAGTTGATTATTAAAATGCTTAATAAAGGCAGATTCAATTATATTTCTCTTAACAATGTGGTTAAAAAATGATCTCAGATGAATTTTTCCAGTCTATACAATGGTTAAAATCATTCATATGTACAAATAAAGCACTTGTCAACTGGCCTGTTCGAACTGCGTAACGATGCTGTTTAGACGATAATGTAGTTCTTTACCAGTTTTGACCAAGGTATTTATTACTACATCCAGCACAAGGAATCGTGTAAATGCAGCCATTTATTTGGTTTGGGAGTTACGAACAATGATATTCTGAAGTGTCCCTGAATTCAAACACAGTTATCTTGAAAATTTTCCAGTAATTTTTAATGAAACAAAGATTTACGTTATATGGAAGTGTCAAAATATTTTCTCTCAAAGGCTCCCTGTTGTTATTGGAATAAAAATGTTTCTAGCTTTCTGTAAGATTTGTCGATTAAAAACTTTGGGTATTTTAACATAATTCCTACGTCGTAAATTTTACAAAAAACTCCATGTATAGGTTGCTAAGAACTGGGAAAGGAATTTCCCATAGCATCCCAAACTTTTGAAGGTAATAATTTGCGTTAAAAACAAACTTGCAAAAACACATAATTTTATCAATTCTAAACAAGCTAAAGGTAAATCATGCCTTGTTAATTCGTCAGGATTGCAAGTTTGTTTAAGAAAGACCGCAAAAGTTTGGGATGGCAAAAAATCTTTCCCTGAGTTCTTTAAACATATATGGAGATTTTTAACAAAATATTGCCTGCTATTTTTGCCTAAAGGGGGTTCTTTGGTTTTCGATACGTTGATGACATATTCTGTGTTTGGCCCATGTGCGAAAATTTTAACAGTTTTTGGACAAGATGAAATCATTTGGTACCTTCTAATTCACCGTTGAAGAGGAAAATAATTGTTCATTACCATTTTTAGATGTTTTGGTTCATAGAAGGATAGAACTTTTTGTGTTTGATGTTTTGGAAACCTACCAACGTCTGTTCTTATGTCCACTATTATTCAGATCACCACGTTAATGTAAAACTCTCAGTTTTTTGTAGCATGTTTTTAGGGGCATTAAGGATATACAGCCCGGAATTCTTAGACTCGGAATTTTGTAAAATTACGACGTAGGAATTATGTTAAAATACCCAAAGTTTTTAATCGACAAATCTTTACAGAAAGCTAAAACATTTTTATTCCCAATAACAATAGGGAGCCTTTGGTGAGAAAATATTTTGACACTTCCATATAACGTAAATCTTTGTTTCATTAAAAAATTACTGAAAATTTCAAGATAACTGTTGTTTACAAAATTCAGGACACTTCAGAATATCATTGTTCGTAACTCCCCAAACCAAATTAATTGCTGTATTTACACGATTCGCTTGTGCTGGATGTAGTAATAAATACTTCCAGTCAAACTGGTAAAAACACATTATCGTCTAAAAACAGCATCGTTACGCAGTTAACAGGTCAATTGACAAAGTGCTTTTTTGCATATGAATGATTTTAACCATTGTATAGACTGGAAAAATTCATCTGAGATAATTTTTGTAACCACATTGTTAAGAAATATAACTGAATCTGCCTTTATTAAGCATTTTAACAATCAACTTATGAATATTAGTTCGGGTCTTTTAAATTAGATAGTTACCTTGTTCATAAAATTGTCGGGAAGTACGATGTACCTTTTAGCAATAGCCTGTTCTAAGTGTGTAGTTTAAGTTCTTAAGTATTTTTAAAGTATTTTTGTTTGGTATGTGACAATTTGACTTCAAACTAGTGATTGCATTCAGTAATGATGTTTAGCTTGTTAGTGGCTTTGATCTTTGTTTTGTGAAACTTTTTCTTGTTTATGTCTCTCTTTATTTATTTTACTTTGTACCCCGAAGAAGTGTACGCAATACACGAAAAAGCGCTTGGTACCTGGTCTTTAATTTTCACCTTTCATGTGGTCGTCTACGTCTGTATATGTTGTCACGCGCAGTTTGGTGACTTATTGTGATATATATGTATATATGTATATATATATATCTAACTAATATATATATGTATGTATGTATATATATATATATATAATATACTTATATATATATATATGTATATATGTATAATAACATGTATATATATATATATATATATATGTATATATATATATATATATATATATATATATATATATATATATATGTATATGTATGTATATATATATATATATATATATATATATATATATATATATATATATATATATATATATATATATATATATATATATATATATATATATATATATATATATATATATATATATATATATATATATATATATATATATATATATATATATATATATATATATATATATATATATATATATATATATATATATATATATGTATATATATATATATATATATGTATGTATATACTTATATATATATATATATATATATATATATATATATATATATATATATATATATATATATATATATATATATATATATATATATATATATATATATATATATATATATATATATATATATATATATATATATATATATATATATATATATATATATATATATATATATATATATATAATATATATATATATATATATATATAACTATATATATATATATATATATATATATATATATATATATATGTATGTATATATATATATATGTATGTATATATATAATAATGTATATATATATATATATATATATATATATATATATATATATATATATATATTTTACGTTTTTCCGTGGTTTTAGTTTGAAATATGCTCTGTGAGACAGGTAGCAACAATTTAAAAAGGTAGTTTAGCCTTGTGATTCTGACTTCATTAGGTACAGGAAAACGTAAAAAAGGAGGAGAAAACAAAGGAAATTTCATATAGAGCATAGGGCTCTTGTTACTGAGGGAAATTGTAAGGTTAGTTTTGGCAATTAATTTTCACTACAAAAATCTGTACTATAAAGGATGACTTTTTTCATGACACAAAATTAACATTGTGGTGTTGCATTGCTTTGAAACTTAGACACTTGACGTACTTTTTTGCTGATTTAAATGCAACATGTAATAGCAACAATGCCCTGAACTTTTTGGTATTTTATGTAACTGAAATTAAGCTTCCTCCTTGTCCATAGTTCTGTTTAAAGTTTCTTTATTTTTCTACTTAAGATAAGTCCCAATATAACAAGCAATATAAAATCCGTACAATATACAAACTCCAGTTATACTATACAAAATATAAGCCTCTTTAACACGTTTGATGTTCATTTACTTAGTATTCCTAACCATCCGACTACTTGTTTGAAAGCTCTTCTTAGACATTTTCCTGGAAGCTCTACTCACAGGCTTTGTAAGTTTCACTCCAGTAAAAAGATATTCTTGTGAGTTTCATTTGGTCTTAAGTGAAAGCTTCATTTCATCAAAGGTAACTTTTAACTGTGATCTGCAGCTTGCGTGATGCGCTTGCATTTTTTTAAGGCTGTTTTCTTCTATTTACTGAATAGGCTTTCTGGAATGGATATTTAAGGCAATAACAGCACTACTTGGGTTAGCGAAGAACTCTTTTCTTGGTTTTACCCTCACGAGAGGTTTCCAAGCTGAGCTGATGGGAATTGGAGCCTGGCATTGATGATTGCTTTACCCTCACAAGAGGTTTAAAGCTGAGCCCTGGCACTGATGGAGCCCTGGCACTGATGGAGCCCTGGCACTGATGGAGCCCTGGCACTGATGGAGCCCTGGCACTGATGGAGCCCTGGCACTGATGGAGCCGTGACACTGATGGAGCCCTGGCACTGATGGAGCCCTGGCACTGATGGAGCCCTGGCACTGATGGAGCCCTGGCACTGATGGAACCCTGGCACTGATGGAGCCCTGGCACTGATGGAGCCTGGCACTGATGGAGCCTGGCACTGATGGTTGCTTTATCATTAAGCTTCACTTATTCGATGATTAACCTGTGTAATTAGTTTTTTGAAATTAAAATAAATTTTTATAAATGATGCATACATAAGTTTGAACGTTCTTACCTCCACCAGTAAGAATTGTTAATAACTAATCAGAAGTTTAAGCTGTGTTACAAATTTTAAAACACACAAGAGGACTTCTTATCAATATCTGAAAATGTGTTGCTTCTTAATTCGTGTTACTGTTTTTAATTAGTTTTGAGTAAATCTTAACTTCGAGTTCAGATATTTAATAGCATGGAAGTATGACTACTGAACATTGTCAGAACAGAAAAATATTTCTCTAAATGGACTTCAGGCCCATAATGTGGTTATTGGATGGGTGCAATGATGTGAAATCAAACTATGCATAGCTGCTGAAATGTAGAGGGAAGATGAATCCAAGTTTCCCTGAAGTAGCTTACTAGTTACTATAGAATAGATAAAATCTACTGCAGTTTGCCACTGCATGGTTAATACCAGTGTACAATTTTACTACTTTCACTAATCATGATAAAACTAAAAATAAATATATAGTTTTCTGACTTATTTCGGAGTGTTTAAAGCAATTGAGAACTAAATGGTCAGTTGTTTCACTGAATCTTAATTTTTTTCAAGAATTCGAGTCACCCATTGAGTTTGACTTGATTTGGGGATCTCAAGGTATTTTTATGAATGTTATGTCCCATGTCTTGGAAAAAGTAGCTCCGATCAAAAGTTTCTTTGCAGCACCATTTTCATTGTTTAGTCTTTCCCAGGTCGCCTTTGTCTTTATGCACCGTGCCTTCAATGTTCTTGGTAACTTTTGCATTCCTATTACACATTTAAATGCTTTTAGAAGCAAAAGGTCTTTGATTTTTCAGTTTATCAAAAGCAATTAAGAAATTAAGATTATTCTTAATTGCTTTTATTAATATTACAAGCAATTATGACAAAAAAGATGCTTGCCTCAAAGGCATCTTGCTGAATGCCTTGGAACAAAATAACAACAAAAACTCGCTCCCGAAAAGATTCCAAAATGCGTTAGTTAGTTTAAGAAGAAGGGGGGATATTATAATTACAAAAATCAACTAAAAAGACAGGGAAAGTAGTTCTTTTAGATAAGGAGACATACATCAATAAAGTTCAAGAACTTCTAAACGATGTGGAGACCTATGATAAATTAACAAAAGATCCCACAACAAATATTGCCGCCCAATTTAATAAATCAGTCAGAACCATAGGGGGCAATAAGAAGAACATAGAATTACTAGAGACATTCAAGATAATCAACCCCTCTCTCCCTATCTCTGACCTCCGAAAACAAAGATGGGATTCCTTTGTCCCATAATATCTAGCAGGGAGCTCTTCTGTGTAAATTATCAAAATGAAGCACAGACCTGTTATCTTTTTCTGGGAACCTTCTCACCCTCCCACGTCAAACACGCAGAGGATTTATACAAATATTTAATAGTTTTGACATCCCCTCAAATAACATCAAATTGCTCGCTCGGCGTCGAGTCATTGTTTTACTAAAGTCCCGATCGCCGGCGTGTTGTCTTTATAAAAGAAATTACAATCATATGAAGACCATTTTCCTCTTGCTTAGATAAAACACTCAAACTTATCAACCTTTGTGTAACTAACAATGTGTTCTCTTTCAATGGTAATTTTAGCATGGGCAGTCCCACATCACCTCTTTTAGCAAACTTGTACATGGAATATTTTGAAACAAATTTTCTCGTCTATCAAACCCTGTAATATGATCTGGCTTAGATACGTAGATGATATTTTTACTTTCTGGGACAATAGCTGGGGAGACTTTAATGAAATTTTTAATAAGCTAAATTCGCTAGTTTCGACCATAAAATTCAAAACGGAATGGGAAAAGGACGGAAAACTGCCGTTCCTAGATGTACTGATCTTAAGAAAACAGAACAGATATGCATTTACAGTATATAGAAAACCCACTTTCGCTGTTTCCTACATTCATTTCTTAAGCTACCACGACGTCTCCGTAAAAATCATGGTAGGGTGCAACTTATTCCTCAGAGGACTTAGGATATGTTCATATATATATATATATATATATATATATATATATATATCTTTATATATATATATATATATATATATATGTGTTACAGGAACAGATCAACACTTTTTTTGGAAGTGTACGTAGCGTGATCTTAGCGATCTAACTTCCAGGAAAAGACGTAAAAGGTTCAGCCCTGAGTTCCACTCGCATTTTTTTCCCTCTCTCTCTCTCTCTCAGCCTCTCTCTCGTGTACCGACTCTCTCTCTCTCCATGGCCATACTCATTCTCACCAAAGAAGCAATTAAATGGACTATTTAAAGAAACACAATCGTTCCTACAAAAATAGATTTATTATTCAAATAACCCAACAAGAAATGAATAAAACAAAGCAAAGATTAAAATGCATAATAAATGAATTATCGAGTCAGATAACTAAACTCTAAACTGCAAACACTTCTGATTAAAGAAGTCTCATTATGGCTAATAGCCTGGAAATCCCCAAAATCACACATACTCCCAAATCAATAACTAAAGTCATGTCCAAAAAAAAACAGTCTACCACAAGTCCACAGACATCTGTCGAAAGAATTAAACATGATAGAAAACTCCCAAAAATATATGAAATACAAAACACAATAATGGAAAGTGTAAAATGCATAGCCAAGATATGGCAAACGTAACATAACAAAATAATAATATAAAAGAGGTATGAATATTCATATTAAATTTCCCACACCAGTTCACAAGTACATAATGATCAGAAAGTCATGGTAAAAATCCTGATTCAATTTTCTCCCATAAAAACAGAGATTTGAGGCTCTCTACCTTATCTGCGATTTTCAAAGCCTGGAACCACTCCAAAGCTATGACTGGACAGCTGCAGTTCTATCACGTTAATGAACGATCAAACTCACTTTTAGAGGCAGATTTTGTATAATCTAGATCAAAGTAACGCACGTACTCACGAATATATAGCAACCGGAGATCACCTGATCTCAATATTGCCTGAGCTTCTCGCGCAAAGAGCTGAGAATCAAATATGCACTGTTTCAGCAATCCACCATCAAACCTCTCGCCTAGTTCTAAACTCTTACCAGATCTTCCACGATAACATCTTAAAGCTTATTGAAGCTATGAAATGCATAGATGTAATCCTTTAATAGAGCTCGGCCACCCATAGAAGCGTCGCTCTTAATGGCGAACTAAAAATAAAAAAACATATGTATAAACATAACAGATAGGGCTTATGCTCAATTAGCAATACTGCACTGCAGCTAAGGACATTTCTCTCTGTGGCGCACTTCCAAAGTCACTGGGGTTGTGTTCTTAGAGCCTTTACATGTAATCTTACAAATGCTGAATAAGCTTTACTACCCCACAACAAGAATTATCAGTAAAATGGCTATTAGGATGATTAAAATTGTCGGCATAATATATTCCTGATACTTTCGAACATCAAAGGTTATCGATGTCTTCCAACGGTGGAACCGTCATTGGCACCTTAGTTTGTAGGTACGACCACTGCAAATGCTCGTTATCGTGTAGCGCATAATTATCTTCTGGAACTGTTAAATACAGCATGGCTAAGTACGAGAAAGTCTGTGGAACAGGATTCTGCAGGATGAGTCAGACAGCTTGGACCCTCAAAGCTTCGAAAGTCGTCGTCTGGTTATTCTGGCACATTGTCGTGATGGGATACTCTTTGCAAGAACACGGCAGTAAGGTCACCAGTGGACACAATGTGGTAATCTACGCAGGAACTGTCTAGAGTCATTCTGTCGGAGTCTGTCCATGAACTAATGATAATTTAACCACCCACAGATACAATACATAACTGGAAAATACTACTGTCACACACATACTTCTCTCTAACTAAAGTACAACGGTCTTATAATCAGCTCCCGAACCTTGATATTGATCTCCCAAAATGAACATAGTCTCCTAATCCATCATGTCACTACTGAGTCTCCAAAACACCCGAAAAGGTCTAATAGCAAGGTTTCATGTTACTGAACCAAACAAAACTTCTACTAATGCAAAAAGTCAAACACACTCAATGTGAACTAATTCCAGTGTGTATCTCAGAATGTCACAGTCCAACTCACTACTAAGCACACAATAACTCCACGGAACTCCTCATAAAGAACATCAACAGAAAAAAAATGTAGTCCTATCAAACACTAAAGGTATATATCTCGTAAAGACATGAAAATTCTACTCCGGTTAGCAAATATTTCGCAACACACAGTAATTCTCCAGCAAATAGCAATTGACGTAATGGCAATCGCTCCATGATCTTAACAACTACAATTACTCACAATACAGCTCCCTTCATTTTAAAAAAAAAAGGAACTGAAAAAAATCCAAATACTCGAATCACGATATCTCAACTCGAAAAAAGATCAGACTTGTTGGTCGATATACTAAGTACCTCCCCAAAAAAGAAAAAATCCTAAACAACAAAGATATTGCGTCAGATGATAAGCAGCTATAACTTTTATAACTTTTTAACACACTAACACCACGGATCAAATCTCGTATGAAATTCGCCCATGTCTCAATTCTAAAATCATTCAAAACAAAATGATTTAAGAACTTCAACATCTAAAATGAACAGAGACAAAAAAAAATAAATAAATATCATATATATACAAATATTAACCCATTTATCCACTCTAACTATATACAAATGTTCAGCTGCATGACTATATACAAACGTTCCATTACATCCCAACTTTCTTCTAACTTTGAAATGATTAAATTTCGTCACTCAGTATTTACATCTTTTACTACAAATCTATTCCCTTTCTTGATCTCTACAATCTCAAAAGGTCCGTGGAACTTCGGACTTAATTTATAATTCAGATCATTCCGAACATTCACTTTAACAAACACTCCTATCACCCATCAGAAAAGCTACTCCCCTCGATTTCGCATTCTTTTTCTCTACCATTGCACGCGAACTAAGTTCAGTTCTTTACTGATACGTGCAAATCTTTCTCTGCGCTGTATTTATCAGAAGTGACAGTAACATCACTTTAACTTGCTCTGTGGTAACAAATCAAAAGGTCCTTTCAACTTGTACCCATACAAAGCTTCTGCTGGAACATCTTAATTGTGTCTTCATCATAGTATTGATACTATATCGCACTTCATCAAAAGTCTGTCCCAATGTGTATCAGAACCACCCACGTCATGCATGAAAGCTTGATTACTTTCGATTCGCCCTCTCCATAACCCATTCGCTTCAGGTCTATACGGGATTATAGATACTTTCTTTATTCCCAGTAAATTAGCAAGACCATCTAAAGTCTTATTAATAAACTCCCTACCATTGTCTGTGATCAGACATTCAGGAACACCATATCGACAAATTATCCCCTTAAAGAGCGCTATAGCAACTTCCTCAGCTGATTTGTACTCCAGTGGGAAAATCTCAACAAAACGAGTTAACTAGTCAACAACTACTAATAAATGTCTATAACCATAAGCGGACTCTGAGAAGTTACCCAGAATATCCATATGCACTCACTGAAACGGCCTATATGTGGTATGGGATATGAACCCAAGCGACAGACACTGTCATCATGGCATGTCTTGGCGTGCAAATAGCTATTCACAAAGGCCTCTACTACGGAAAACATATTTTCAAGAAGAACTTTGACCTGAAACGATGTTCATACATCTTGTCCACACCTAAATGAGGCGAACCAAATTTACAATGTACAATGTCTAGAACTTGTGGTACTGAGACTCTCTGGCACGATGAGTTTGTGTAATTTCACCCACATGCTTCAGTACTTCGCAAGTTATACTTAACTTTCCTCACCAATAAGTATTCTCCAACTCCTATAGACCAGAAAAAAGGCAACTTA
>NC_089786.1:25140536-25168036 GCF_040412425.1 Macrobrachium rosenbergii
AGAATTTGATGGGCTTGATATTAGGACTTGGAATTATAACGAGTCCCTTTGAAAGATTCCCGTTCCTTCTTTCATTGATGGTGGTCAGTTCGGAATTCCCTTGTCGAAGGGCAAAAGTTATGGGGAAAGTAAAAGTTGTTTAAGTTGCCCGTACAAAAGGGAGGTCACTAAATCCTCCATCGCCCATGGAACAAGTAATTGGTATCGTTCAAAAGGACGACATAATCCGAGACACCATTCTCAAACTAATGTTTGAGTAGTTCCACCCACCGACTCGATGCAGGTGGAAGGAAGGAAGGAAAGGAGATAATGAGACAACAACTGATCATTACCTTCCAAGGATACCTCCACCTGAATATACCTTTGATACGCACGCACACACACACACACACACACACACACACACACACACACGCATTAGTCAATGAATAATAATAACACGTCATTGATATATATATATATACATATATATATATATATATATATATCGTGAGATTTGACCACATGTATGTGAAAAATTAAAGACCAGGTACCAAGGCTTAAAATACATGAATTTCTTCTCAAAGTACTGGGGTACAAAGTAAAAATAAATAAAGAGAGACATAAACAAGAAAACTTACAAAACAAAGATCAAAGCCACTAATGTTTTCAAACATCATTACTGGAATGCAATCACTATTTGAAGTCAAATTGTCACATACGAAAACAAAAATACTTAAAATACTAAGAACTGAAACTATAAATAGAACAGGCTATTGCTAAAAGCAGTAACATTGTACTTCCCTTGCACTTTTATGAACAAGGTAAAACTATCTAATTTAAAAAGACCTGAACTTAATATTCATAAGTTGATTATTAAAATGCTTAATAAAGGCAGATTCCAATATATTTCTTAACAATGTAGGTTACAAAAATGATCTCAGATGAATTTTTTCCAGTCTACAATGGTTAAAATCATTCCTTATATGTACAGCAAATAAAGCACTGTCAATTGGCTCTGTCGAACTGGTAACGATGCTGTTTGACGATAATCTAGTTCTCACTAGTTTGACCAAGTGCATATTACATCCAGCATAAGGAATCGTGTAAATACAGCCATTAATTTGTTTGTGGAGTTACAAACAATGATATTCTGAAGTGTCCTGAATTTTGTAACAATAGTTATCTTGAAATTTCAGCAATTTTAATGAAACAAAGATTTATGTTATATGGAATGTGTCAAAATATTTTCTCTCACCAAAGGCTCCCTATTGTTATTGGAATAAAAATGCTTTCGCTTTTCAAAGATTTTGTCGATTAAAAACTTTGGGTATTTTAACACCTTAATGTCGTAATGTTATTAAAACTTTATATAGGTTAAAGAACTGGGGAAAGAATTCCGGGCCGTATCCCAAACTTTTGAAAAACATGCTTGTAAAAAACTTGTAATCCATCGTTTAAAACATAGAGACTTCAGACGCTGGTAAAATTTTGTCAGAACACTAACACAAAGTTCTATCCTTTAATTCTCAGATTGCAAGAACTAAACATCTAAAATGGTAAGGAAACAATTATTTTCCTGCTCAACCTTATATGGAGTTTTCTTAAAGTAAAATGATTTACTTTGTCCAAAAAATCTTTTGGTTTCAATACGTTGGATGACATATTCAGAATTTGGCCCAACGCGAAACCCAAAGAACCCTGTTTTTTTGGACAATGGTAACCATTTTTACCTCAAAAAACTCCATTCACCGTTAAGAGGGGAAAATACAATTTACCATTTTAGATCATCCTAAACTTGAAGGTGTTTGATGTTAAACAAACCCTGCAATCCTGTCATTTCTAATTTTCACTATTATTCAGATCACCAAGGTAAAAATGCCTTGTTTTTAGAAGCCAGTTAACAAATCGTCAACTGGGACATTGGTTAGACTTGGAATTTTTAAAAGTCGAACGAGTGAGAATTATGTTGTACAAAGTTTTAATCGACAAATCTTATTTTAAGCTAGAAAACATTTGTTTCAACAATAGGAAGAACTGAACAGAGAAAATATTTAGACACTTCCATATAACGCTACCAACAAATCTTGTTTCATTAAAAAATTACTGAAAATTTTCAAGATACAACTGTTGTTACAAGAATTAGACATCACAGAATATCATTGTCTGTAACTCTCAAACAAATTAATGGCTGTATTTATACGATTCCTGTGTGGATGTAATAATAAATACTGGTCAAAACTGGTAAAGAAAATACACTTATCGTCTTTAAAAATACATCGTTAGCGCAGTTCGAAATATACGACTATCGCGCTTTATTTGGTACACATGCAGAATGAATTTAATCTATTGTATGGTGTGACTGGAAAATTCATCTGAGATAATTTTTTGTAACTACATTGTTAAGAGAAATATAACCGAATCTTTTCGCTTTCCTCTTAAGCATTTTAAATAACAACTTGGTGAATATTGTCTGCCCTTTTAAATTAGATAGTTACTTTTCATAAAATTGTAGGGAAGTACAATGTTACCTTTAGCACTAGCCTGTTCTAACTGTGGTTTGTTCTTAACAAAATTTTACACAGTATTTTTGTTTCCAGTATGTGACAAACCCTTCAGCTTTCTTCTAGTCATTGCATTACTAATGATGTTTAGCTTGTTAGTGGTTTTGATGCTTTGTTTTGTAAAGTTTGTTTATGTCTCTCTTATTTATTTTGAACATTTTTTCGCCATTTCAAGAATTTCTGCAAGAAGTGGTACCTGGTCGGTAATAATTTAACCTTTCATGTGGAATGAACGATTTACATCTACTTGTTCCATATATTTCCTCATAATGCAGAACGGGTGGACTTAGAAATATATATATAGAGCAGAAAGTCGTATATGCCTTAATTTTTATACGCATATCATAATAAGTATAAACCGCATACGTACATATATATATATACCATAAAGGTAAATAAATACTATGTATATACATATATATACATATATATACAAATATATATATATATATATATATATATAATATATATATATATATATATATATATATATATATATATATATATATATATATATATATATATATATATATATATATATATATATATATATATATATATATATATATATATATATATATATATATATATATATATATATATATATATATATATATATATATATATATACATATATATACATATATATATATATATATATATATATATATATATATATATATATATATATATATATATATATATATATATATATATATATATATATATATATATATATATATATATATATATATATATATATATATATATATATATATATATATATATATATATATATGTATATATATATATATATATATATATATATATATATATATATATTTATATATATATATATATATATATATATATACATACATATAAATATATACATGGTTATATAAATATATATATTATATATAAATATATATATATATATATATATATATATATATATATATATATATATATATATATATATATATATATATATATATATATATATATATATATATACATGACTTAGAAATTTCATACGATTTACTTTTATTTAATATCCTTTTATTTAGAAATCAGACATGCATAGTGGATGATGTAGAATTCATAACAGGAACCTAGGTTTAGCCCTACGATTGGATTATACAGACTACCAAATGAAAGATCTTTTAGGAACAGCTCGAATACATACAATTATATGGCCTGTCAAATAAAAAATCTGATGATTAGTAACAACTATAATTCGAATGACTAATTGTTGTAACCTATTATTTCTAAAATCTAGAACGTCAAAAAGGAAGTTTCATATGCAACAAATAAACTTCCATACATGAAACAATACACGTGTGTCGGTTCTACAAGAATGTTATTTTCCAAATGTCGCCACGCTGATAATACTATAGCCAAGGGATAAATTGCTGTTATTATCATGGCTGGAAAGAGCAGACATATGAATACGTGACAGTGGTGAAAGGGAAACGGTCGTATATATGTTAATAGTCTTATATGGGTTAAAACATATGGAATAAGATACAGAAACAGATAATAAAAAAAAGCAAGCGTAGCCCCACAGCCCTCAAAAGATAGCTCGCCAGGGATAGTAGTTGCCATGTTGTGTTTTTTACTTTTTGCTGACAGTCTGGGTAGCGTACATTTTTGCTGACTGCACTCTTAGCTGACAACTGGGGACACCAAACCTGCTTCCCATAGAAAACGGTTATTCAGTTAAAACACCTTTATATATCCTCTTTCCTCCTGCCATTAGGCTCATTTCCTCCTTGTGACTGACAATTTCTCCCTATTTCCTCGTTAATTCCAGTTGTTTCCTCATTATTCCCCATTTAAGATACATTTCCCTCCATTTCCTCAACACATATATAAGGGATAAAACCTCCAGTTTCACCAACTGTTATACCTCCTTCACAGGGATATATAGAAATCCTATTCCTCCTACATGCTGGTTGACCCAGTAAAATCTTGTTTCCCTAGTTAACTCCTCTCACCAACAAAGCTGATTCTGAGCGTGGACATCGCGCACTTTATCCTCTATCGCCTAGTCGAAACTGAGGGAATTTTGATTGATAAAAGTCAAAGTCCACTAAACTGACTGATGTCCTCCTATCCACAAAAATCAAAAGACTAGACCCAGTTATGGTTCCCTTCACCACCGGCTTCCTTCCCTTTTTGCTTGTTCTGCCCTGCAAAAATTCTGCCTAACTCGGGAATTTCGGGGATAACCTTCTTGAGGAGCTTTCCTATAGCTACTTTCAAAACTCTGACTCACTGGTCTATCATTACACTTTTTGAGTAAAGAACGGAACCTCCAATTATGTGAAGAATTCTTAAACATGCCACAATATTTAATTAGGCAATACTTCTTGGTATGCCCCGCTTCTTGAAATTGAAACAACGAAATTACGGCATAAGATCTGTAGATTTAGTGTCACTCCCCACTTCACCGCAAAAACTACTAGAAGCAAAATTTGATTCTATCTGCGCGAAGTTCCCCTTGGTTTTTCGCATTCCATTGAAAGATGTGCTATCTACCGTTGGCCATTTCAACATGTGCGTCCAGATTTGGAAAAAAGATAAATGATTCCTGAGAAGTAGCGTATATTGGAATGTCAAAATTGCTAACTTTGGCACCTGGCATATCATTTAGCAACCACGAGAAATGAAGTAAGTTCTGAAAAATTTCTAAGGAAATAGAATCTACATCTCGCCAGCCTGAACCTCTCAATTTCCCCACCAAATCTGTGGCTACATCAAACAGTTGCGAGTTATAATCCACCATGGTACTCTGCCCCTTCCTAATCTTATAAAATGCACTTATATCCCGAACCAAATCTCCACATTCATCCGCCGCATATGCAGTTCTTAGAAATTTCTTCAAATCATCCCAAGTATGACATTTCTTGAATTTAAAACTCCAACAGCGTTTCCCCGCATCTCCAACATACAAAGCCAAAAACCTCTCATCTTCATTAAATGCATCTGTATCATCTGTAATTTTTTGGCAGTTAAGTGATTGTTAACACTTTCAATAAAAAGCTCCACTGGGTGAATCAAAATATCATTTACCAAACACGCAAAGGGTTGGAAAGGTGATGTAAATGTTGTAATCCGATGGTTCAATGTTGTATCTACTGGTTCCCCGTCTGACATTTTGCCGACATTCACCTTTTTATTTCTGTCTAACCAAAATGGCCCTGGCCCCCTGATAAAATCGGCCTGATCTTAAAAGCATGTGCCCCAAGGAAAGAAATCACTTCTTATACACGCTCCGTTGACGTCCACGATCAGTTGATCAGCAATGTCATATGTTTTCAAGGTTGAGTGTCACAACCTCCCCACCAGAAAAAAAAGGGGTCTCAGAAGTAAAATCCACCCTTTGATGTTGCCACTGCTTGTCTCCATGCAATAATTGCTGATCCCGCGACAGACCACTGTCTCCAAGCAGAAAAACCACATGTTATGTCCCCCACACATTACAACCCATTTCCCACATGCATATAAGAAAGATATGTTTCAACCCAAAATAACTCGATAAAACAAAAAATAAGAGAGAAGAAACTTTCTGAGTAAACTGGAAAAACCCCCCCAAAAAAAAACTCACTTTTACACCTTCTCTCTGTGTCACTGCAACCACGATAATCACGAAATCACAAACACATTTGTAATCTAAGGCCGGAAAATATACGATTATTTTCAGACCTGCAATAAAGGACTCGTTAATCCAATTATCACTGAGACACTAACGGAGTTAAACTGACCGCAGACCGCGCACCCAGGGCTAAAATGCTAACTTACATTATCCCCTCTGCAACAAGGTACCAACTCTTCCAATCTCTTCAGCTGTGCTTAAAGACCATTAAATGAAATACTATCTCTATTGTGTATCCACGTACCTAAATCCTGTATCATCATTCATACATCACTCTTCTGTGCGAATTCACTGTATAAAAAAAGTGTATTACTGATGTCACCAATTAATCTGTAATAAGGAAAACAGATTGTTAACACTTACCTTGTAGTGTTGGTAGTTGTGATCCAAGCAGCTTCTCTCTCTCTCTCTCTCTCTCTCTCTCTCTCTCTCTCTCTCTCTCGATTGATCGATCGATCGACCGAGTGCTAAATATCCTATATCTAGCGTGTATAAATCAAACTGTATTTACAAAAAAAGTTTATCCTGTAATTCTCTCATATAACAGATTAAACGTGGTAAATAAGCAAAATCTTAAAAAGAAAAGGAAAACGGTAAATGAATGTCTTCCTGAAACATTTTATCAGTCACCAAATTTATAAGTGGGATTCTTTCCATTTCACCCAACCCCCATCACTAATTAGTCACATTTTAATTATGTGTCTGTTGTCACCAGTTCACTTAAGTGGCTACATCCCACAGGAACACTGTAGGTGTGTCTACACATGACACACATGAGCATGCATGGCGATGCATGACTATCCTTGAGCACTTGCGTGAAACATCTGTAGAGAGAAATCATAGCTCATTAGACTTAGTCTGTGACACTCCACAACACCAAAAACCAATGATAAGAAATGATAAGAAAATGACGGGCCACTAAAATGTACAGTGTAAAATGCTGTATGAGTCGTGGCCAATGAAAATTTCAGCCATGGCCCACTAGTGGTGTGTCCTATAGTTGTGCCAGACGCACGATCATGGCTAACTTTAACCTTAAATAAAATAAGAACTACTGAGGCTAGAGGGCTGCAATTTGGTATGTTTGATGACTGGAGAGTGGATGATCAACATACCAATTTTAGCTCGATACCCTTAGCAGTTTCTAAGATCCGAGGGAGGACAGAAAAAGTTCACACGGACAGACAAAGCCACCTCAGTAGTTTTCTTTTACAGAAAATTAACAAGGAACAATATATGATTTATCATAGGTTTTTAAAAATAAGCACTGGTGTAACCGACATACGTAACTTCAGGTTTTTTCCTTTATATGAGATTGATATTAAAATTTTTGTTAAATCGACATCATTTGCTACTCTTAATTTTATACAGAGAGCAAAAATAAAAAAGAAAAAAATATATATGGCGATCTTCAACGAGATATCAGCTGACAGGCAGATTATTCAGGAAATTATCAATGAAAAGGGCGAATCCAACTCATTTTTAACAATTACTTTACCTTGGATAATTTATTTATTTCAGTAAACGTTGGAAAATATACTTAATACTTCAGCCATATTAACAAGTATACTCTTTAATCCTTGCTGGAAGACGCACATATGAAATGGTCAATTTCAAATATGAATGAATTTTGGGATCTCAAGGCACAATATTTTCACTATATCACGTCATACAATCATTACACATAATAGGATTAAGTATCCAAAATATAATCTGTAAACGAGATTTTGTAACTGGCTAAATATCATATCACATCCTAATTCAGCTCAGAAAATATAGGCGGAAGGACGGAATATTCCTCCACCCATTAGTCGTCATAAGGTTTCTCATTTCAAATATTTTTAAAGGGTTTTGGCTCTGTTCTTCAAAACTGACCATAACCAAAAATCTGTATTGAAGATTCGTGTACCGAAGGTGTGTTTCTTTATTGAATTCAGTTATGTCTATTGGGAAACATATTTTTTCCATGTAAAAACACTATTAATCTGTTTTGCAAATAAATATCAGAGAATAGTTTATGACGCAAACTCTTCTGCTAATCTGAATTTAGGCATCGTTGCAGAGACTTATCAATAGGTAGGTTTCAAGAGTTAAAAAAACAAAATTTTTCTACTAATAGTAGGAGGCATTTTATTTCACTATATATAACAAAAGTATGGGGAGAAGTGGCTGTCACAAGCATTCACGAATACCGCAGTAAACCCAAAAAATTTTCATTATATCCGTAATCACTCCCACGTATCCCTGTAGCTCAAGGAGGGATTGAAATACATCTTACATATTGTATTCTTTTCAGACGATGGACAAATCTTTTGCATAGTATTCGAGTCGCCGGGGATCGTTCACTTGGTGAGATATTGCTCCTGGCTCTCGTCAGTGGCTGAATACAAAGGGGAAATAAATTCTCTCAGATATATCCTTCTCCCTTTGATAACGCTTGCCCAATCTGAGCACCATAAATTCTGAATAGTCGCGCAACTGTCTTACAGAGTGAGTGAGTTTCTTTCAAACAAGATCATTTTTTCAGGTAGTTCTGCTTTAGCGCTAAGAATGTTATCTATAAAAAAAAGAGCAAATACCGTCATAAACAATTTCACTGTCATATAAATACAAATACTGTATGTATGTATGTATGTATGTATATATATATATATATATATATATATATATATATATATATATATATATATATATATGTGTGTGTGTGTGTGTGTGTGTGTGTGTGTGTGTGTGTGTCTGACTGTCTGTCTGACTCACCACGGGACCAACCCCAGTCTTTTGAGTGAAAGTCCAGGAGATTAGCAATTCGGAAACAAAAGTCGGAAAAGGAGCTGGAACCTAATTACTACGTACTTGAGGTTTTTCCTGGGCAGGCGGCTAAGGCCTAAATATAAGTGGGTCCTGGGCCAAACATACCAGAGAATTTTACCCAACTCCCCGACCCATCAACGCTCCAATTATAACATTTAATCCGTCTTACCCCTTTCACTTAAGGCTTTTCCCGGACGGGCGACTAAGGCCTAACAGACCGAGAAAAACCTGAAGTACGTAGTATTTACTATGAGATTCAGAGCCTTTGTCACTGTGTTTTTCCAGAATAACTTTTTTTCTGTGCATTTGACAAAGATATTACTTAGCCATAGTGTACTTTACATCCCTACCTAATTTTCGGCAGCATTCTTTATTACTTATATTAGAAAAAAATATATTCATAAGAGTAAAATAAAGCAGCCGAAGCCAGTGGCGGAACACTCTAAATGTATGGGTTCAAAGTTATACGTGACGTAAACACATGACGTCCCGATTCTTCCCACAAGGCGATGACGACAAACATCTGTCTATAAATTCTGAATGAATATTCGTAACTTGTCAAGGCTTCAAGAATAGTGGCTATGATAAGTCATTGTCCCCATGATTGCAGGACAGCTTTTGTGATTCGACTTGCACAATTGTTTAGAAGTGAGGAGGCCTGTGGCAAACCCTACTTAAACTTGAACAGGTAAATGAATAATAGGGGCCCCTTTTTGGGTAAGGAGTACATCCGGACATCCAAGGCTACCAAGTTTTCGTCATTTTTTGTTGGCTTCCATAAGGTGCAGAAAGATAATTATATATGCTCTATAAAGCAATAGTTGATTTCTAAGTACAATATAACTTGCGGAACAACATTAAAACTTGCTTTGCGAAAAAAAAAAATGCCATGGGTTTTAATACATCATTGAATGACCTCTATGAGTCCCAGCGCTTAGGCTTAGCCCGAAACGCCTTTTTCCACCCATTGATTATAATGCCAAGTTTCTTTATATATAATTATGTTAAGTAAAGGATCCATGTAAGGGCATCTCATTTCTTATGATCGCTCCTGGCCTCTTAGTGACAGAGTACAACAATCGCTGAATTATTGGTAGGCTTTTAAATACCAAGATTACCTGCACACTAAAAAGTATAAGTATACTCGGTCCTTCAATTTGCTCACTTGAATGATTGTTAATTGAAAGTGATGAATTGGCAGATCTTCCAATTACGACCTACAATAAGCAACTGTTTGTCTCTAAGATTAGACGAAGTCATTCTGGACTCATAAAACCTGATAATAAAAAGCGAATTAAAATATTAACAGTAATTAGTTGCTTGTACATTATGCAGCAAAAGTCAAGCGACCATTTATTTTTCCCCTTTTTCGGACACCAAGAGTACAATAAAGTGAATCCACCCAATTACAAAGGTATAGTAACAAGCATTATCGTCTTCCGAACGAAAAACAGCCTGTATAAGATGGGTCACAGGACTTTTGCTATATACTGTACTATAGGATATATATATATATATATATATATATATATATATATATATATATATATATATATATATATATATATATATATATATATATATATATATATATATATATATATATATATATATATATAATTCTAGTAGAATTACATATGTCTGGTAAAAGTATAGTAGATTCTACATATATATGTATATATATATATATATATATATATATATATATATATATATATATATATATATATATAATATATATATATATATATATATATATATATATATATATATATATATATATATATATATACTATATATATATATATATATATATATATATATATATATATATATATATATATATATATATATATATATATATATATATATATATATATATATATATATATATATATATATATATATATATATATATATATATATATATATATATATATATATATATATATATATATATATACATATATATATATATAATATATATATATATATATATATATATATATATATATATATATATATATATATATATATATATATATATATATATATATATATATATATATATATATATATATATATATATATATATATATATATATATATATATATATATATATATATATATATATCATATCATTCAGTAGGGAAGGCATCCTCAACATCTACAGTTTTATTTTCAATGCCGACGTTTCACGACGAATTCAAGTCGCATTTTCAAGGCTATAAAATATAATATAATTTGCGAACATCAATAACAAATTAATGCAATGGCAACAGCTCTCTATGTAGTAAAAGTATTTAAAAAACAAAACACCTCATTCCAAGACAAGTCAATAATAAGTAAAAGGAGTTCACTAAAATCTTAAAACAACCTACCTATATGAAAGAAAGAACAAGACTAACATAAATAAGTAAAAACAGAGTGAGGAAAACCAGTTGTCCAAACTAGGCTATAAACAATTTCACTGAGGACGATTGAGTATTTAACGACGGTACAGTCTTCTTGATAATTATGGCTTCTAGGATGGTTAAGTCGTTGTTGTTCTGCACTTGGCCTAAGATGGAAAAATCCTTGCTGTCAATATAAGTTTTACATAATGTTGAATGATTTCGTATATTTGATTGCTCAGGATTAGATAACCTGCTACCTGTTCTATGACTTATGCCCCTGTGGGAATCTATGGACCTTCAACAGCCTCCTCGTGCATCCCACGTATATCCCGTGATCACATCCCGGCAAGTATACTTGTAAACAACGCTGGACGAAAGCAGAGGACTGAGCCGGTCTTTGACTCTGAACAGAGACCCTATTGTTATGGGATTTTTCGGGATGATTTTCAGATTTAAAGCTGGAAAACTCTTTTTGAATAATGGCTGTGCATTTTTTCCTAAAAGTATCATCATGCACGAAAGGAAACTTGCATTCATCTTCAGTTTCGGCACAGTCGATTCAGGTGTTGCCGGAGTCATTTTCTGCAGTAGCAGTTTATTTAGGGATCTGAAAAGAGTCGTGATGGAAAACAATTATTATTGAAATATTTCAGTAAAAAGGATATCTCATCGTGGAAACTCATCCAATTTGACGAGTGGGTATAAGCCCTATGGAGGAGGGTTAAAATAGAGTTCAGTTTAAAATTAAAGAAACACGAACTATAAAAATTCATTCCCAAACCAGTAAATGTATTTTTTCTATACACACCTGTGTAAAAACCTGAGTCACCTCTGGAAATAATAAGATCAAGGAAGGGAAGTTTGTTATTTACCTCCTTCTCCATCGTGAACCTTATGTTTGGATGTTGTCGGTTGACGAACTCCAGAAAGGACTCTGCATGACATTCATGACGAAATAGGGAGAACGTGTCGTCAACATATCTTCGATAAAATAGAGGGCGGAACCTAATGGGACATTCGTCTATTATGCGCTCCTCCAGGGAACACATGAAGATGTTAGCAAAAATTGGACCAAGTGGTGATCCCATGGCCATCCCTTCAGTTTGTTTATACAAAATGCCATTGAAGACAAAGGTCGTGTCCAGCACGGCCAACTCTAAAAGTTGTTTAAAATGTTCTACTAAAATTATAAAAATTGCATCTTCATCAGTGAAAAGTTTGCTTAATATTATCTCAATAGTCTCCCCCACCGGGACATTTGTAAATAAGGATTCCACGTCTAAGCTTACCATATATAAGTCTGAGTCTTGCCTGAGAATGTCCTCTTTAAACTTAGTGGAATTGTTTATCAAAAGACTGTTTTTTGTTAAGGGTTCTAACAAGGGAACAAGAAATTTGGCTAATTTATAATGTGGCATATTCTGTGAGGAGAGGATTGGACGTTAAGGGACTCCTTCTTTGTGGATCTTGGGGAGACCATATAAAACCCCATAATTATGATGAACTAGTGGAAAACAAGTCTTGGTAAGTATTATCATTAACAATGTTATTTTGTTTGAGTGTTCTTAAAATGGTTTTCGCCCCACTTGAAAACATTAACGCTGAGGGCCGCTGTTAGCAGTTTTATTAAAACGTCATGATCTATGTCGCATGTACAAACCCCCTCCCCCTTATTCTTTTTTATTATTTCCAACGTCGTCTTTACTGGTACGTTAGTGAACAGGGAAGTTACATCCAAACTTGCAAATTTACAGTCTTTTACGTTGATTTTGGATAATTCGTCTATAAGGTTCATGTTATGTTTTAAATGCCCTTCGGTTACTAAGCCTCACCCATTTTCCCATTATGTTGGAAAGAAATTTCTCCAGCCTCCTCTGGTGGTGATCTCGTCGATGCCACGTTCGGTCCTAGCGGGCACCCTTCCTTGTGGATCTTAGGCTAAATATATGATCTCTGATAAATATATATATATATTTATATATATATGAATATATATATATATATATATATATATATATATATATATATATATATATATATATATATATATATATGTATGTGTGTGTGTGTGTGTATATATATATATATATATATATATATATATATATATATATATATATATATGTGTGTGTGTGTGTGTGTGTGTGTGTGTGTGTGTGTGTGTGTATATACATATATACACATACATATATATAGATATATATATATATATATATATATATATATATATATATATATATATATATATATATATATATATATATATATATATATATATATATATATATATACACACAGTATATGACTCTGTGTCCAGGAAAGGTACTCAGTACAGTTGATAGTTTACTCCTAATGCCGACGTTTCACAACTACATTGTTGCATTTTCAAGGCTGAAATACAGCGAGCTGACTCAATAATCAATCATAAAAACATTTATTACAACAACTGATTAAAAACACTACAGTATTCTCATTTAAAATGCTAATTCTGTTAAAAATATCAGAGGCACCATAACACTAAAGGAAGGACCTACCCAGACGGGAGCTAAAACAAGACTATTGAAAGAAGGAGAGAAAAATACAAATTAAAACACAAATAGATAAAAAGGAGAAAACAAGGTAACAATAAGGCAAATAGGACCATCAAGCAATAAACAGCTGAGTGGATGATGTTTGGGTGTTCAATGATGGAACTGTTAATTTTATCATTATGGATTCTAAGGTTGTTAAGTCACTGACTTTAAGTGTTTGTCCTATTATTCGAAAGTCTTTGTTGTCTATGAGTGTTTTGCATAATTTCGAATGATTCCTCTTGTTGGATTGTTCTAGGTTGGACAATCTGCTCCCGGTTCGGAAGCTAACTCCTCTATGGGCGTCTATGCGTACCCTCAGCAGTCTTTTGGTACATCCAACATAAGTCCCCTGGTTACACCTGGGGCAAGTATATTTGTAAACGACATTGGATGCAAACAGCGGACTAACTTTGTCCTGATGATAATTTTAGGAAAAAATGTCTAAATTTATTTCAGAGAGAGCTGCCTGCCCTGAACCTAAAATTCATCTCCCAAAATCCTTGCACCATCAGGTCCTTTTTCGAGCTCAAGGACAAAGTTAGTCCATTGTTTACATCCAACGTCGTTTACAAGTATAGTTAGTACCCTGACGGTTGACCTTAAGACTGCCAACAACATTCCGGAGGAGATGTGAGAATCTTCAGTACAGTGGCTCATGCAGGCAATGAGATTTCGGCAATGGACATCTCAGCAAAAGATGTACATGAGAAAGGAATCACTCGATATTGTGTGCTGGCGGATCTGTGTTCTCCAAGCTCTACAGCACCAACAGAAGGAGGGAAGACAGGTGGTGTATGTGGATGTGACTTGGTTCACCACCAGGAAGGGCCATAACAAAGAGTGGGTTGATACAACACAGGCTAACACCAGCACCTCTTACAGCAGCCAAGTGACACCCAGAGAAGGAGAGCGCTTCGTGGTAGTTGCAGCTGGCACGGCCAATGGCTTTGTAGAAGGGTCATACCTTTGCTTCCCAGCCAAGTCTAACGAGGGCAATTACCATGGGGAAATGAAGAGCCAGCTTTTCCACCAGTGGCTAACAACACAGCTCCTGCCGTCCCTCTCCGAGCCATCAGTACTTGTGACAGCACACTAACGGAATATAGACGTTGCCTTAGATTGGCCACCAAAAAGAACCTCATCAAATGGCTAGAACATCGTAGGATACCTTTCCCAGCGGGAGCCACACGCCCAGAGCTGCTTCTCATTTGCCAAAAAAATCGGCTGAAGCCCTGCTACAAAGTGGACAATGTCATCAGTGAGTGGTGCCATGAGGTTGTACACCTTCCTCGTGGCCACCCCGAGCTCAATGCCATTGAGCAGGTACGGGGGTGCACGAAGCGCCACGTCCGCTCATCCCTCCAGTGATTCACCAGGGCAGACCTTCAGGCCAAGTTACAGGAAGCCAGGCTTTGCGCTAACCTGGAGGTGTGGACAGGAGCTATTCGTCAGTCCCAGCACTTTGAGGAGGAGTACTGGACATTGAATAATATCCATGAGAGCTTGGAACCTGTCATCATAAACATAGCTGCTGATGATGAGGATGAGGATGAAGACCTCTTCCTGGACAGCGATGGAGAATAAATTGTTTTTCTATATTGGATGCTTCATTTCTGTGCTTGCAAAATATGTTTTTGAAACATATAAGCCTAACAATAGTTGTTTCATTATAAAAATGCATTACACATATTGATATTATCAATAAATCAAAGTATATCAATTTAATGATCTACTCTAAAAACCATCTCCTTAAACAGCGACAAAACTTACAGAAAATACACCTTTACAGTGTTTGAGCCACTTTATAAATAAATGGCAATCTCCATTTTAATTTCTCTATCACCTTATACTCGATAGGTTACTATTTTAAACTGGCCACTCTCCACAGTGGATTGGATTGATTTGGATCATGGAATTTAGGTCATAGCCTAAGGGTGGAACCTATTAATGTCATTCAGGCCTGGGAAATTGTTGGTGTTGGAAAGCAAGCAAGGAAAAAGAAATCTATAAAAAAATTACAGAATATTAGCAAGAAAAAGAGGTAGAGGGTTGTTGGTCATTTTGTGTTAAGATCACTTATCAATCTAATCCTATGCAATTGTTTATTTATTACAATGATCGTCACTGTCATATTAGGAAAAATATCAAAGGAGTTACGACGAATGCCAAAGTTTTCTTGACTTTGTTAATTGATTTTTAATTATATAATTTTTCAATGGAGAAATAGTGACAGAAAGTAATTTCTCGGATTACTTGTGGAAACCCTTTTCTTTAGAGATTCTAGCACTCGACCTCATGGAATAAATCCTATATGCTGCTAGTACTACTACCAATACTACAAAGTGTAAACAAGGAGTATAGGTTGTATTTCAGTGCTGCCAGAGGTTGAGACTTCACGAATAGCCAATTATCCATCGAGTAGAAGGCAGGTGAATGACGTCATAAGTTACGTCATTATATCTTCGAAAGACATTCCTCTGAGTTTGCTGGCTGTCTACAAGAAGTCGGTGTTACTCTTATAATTACCAGAATTATGCAACTTTCGTAATACAGAATACAGTAAAAAATTAGGTAGGGATGTAAGATAGAGCTTAGGGCTCTACTTCTTGAGGGAATGTTACATAAACACTTTGGTTAAATTAAGTAGTTATGTTTACAAAAGGAATCAAAAGGAAAATGGTTAAATGAATTATTAGGATGCCTGCAACTCCTAAAGATCTTTCTACTGAAGTCTTAAATGATGGCAAGGCACAGTCCAAGATGAGTCCAGAGCAAAGGCCCTCTGCAATAGATAGGTAAAAATTACACGCCAGTAAAAGGAAAATATAGCACATACAATGACTCGAGGCTGCACTGATGGTGCCATGGACTCGAGGAATGAATGAACACTTTACACTGGAACACAGAACATTGGCAGTGGCACTGGATATAATGCCACAAGGATAGAGGTAGAATACTGACACTCAATAAACACTTCTAATGGCAAACTATTGGGACTGAAAAGTCTTCACTCATACTTTACCTTAGGGAAAGCGGGTCTCTGGTGAAGAATGACAAGGGACAGTGACATGTATGGCATGGCACACTATCACTAGGATGATCCACTCAAGGATGACTGTAGAGATGGTAATGAGTCTGGAGTTGGGTGTGGACAGGGGGGAAGGGAGGGAAGGGGTCTCTCAGCACCTCTCATGCGTGTACAATTGCTCTGGCTAACTGCTAACTGCTAACTCCCATTACTGACTGCCGACTGCCAAGATCTCCCTATCCTGGCACATTTTAAGTCATCTGCTGAGGGTAGGGGCCCGGAGGTCAGGCCCATATGGTGACCGTTGCCCAAGATGTGTCATCTTCCAGGTGTGTTGACCATCTGCTTGCATCTCCCCAGGTGCCCTGTGGAAAGACAATTCAGTCAGTTCAATCTGCCTTTGGAATGGTTTTTTAAGCAGCTTAGTTGGGCTAAGGTGCTTAAGGGAGTGACACTCAGCCTCTTATCTATGCCATTTTTGACCATGCCATCTAAATATCTGTTTCAGGTAAAGGAAGGAACAGATCGAGATGTTGATAACTTTTAGTGTGTTGATATCCTGATCAACTGGGATCGCCTATGCAGTGGCGATTCTACTTTCGATAAACTAAGGGCAAACTAACAGTCGGCTATGCGGCGCCTTCTTGTAACTTATAATAGCTCCCCACCGAAGAAGACATACGCACCTTCATTTGGGTGTGCATGTTGATATTCAAGAAGTCGGCACAGATGCTTTGCATTACTCTTCTCCAGAGACAAAATAGAAAAGCTTTCACTTTACTTTTATCCCAACACAAGATGGAAAGAAGTTTTTCTTTACTTTATTTCCCATGCATATTGATATTAAATACTTTAATGTGGCACATTAATTTTCTTCCAATTTACAGTTTACGTTACTTTCAGGACTATGAGGACAAGGTAATTTTGAGGCAGGTGACAAAATTTACAAATTAATTACATATATGTTCCTTACTTCTAAATAAGTAGCAGCATGCGGTTAGTTTGCCTATAAGAGGCTTCTTATCATTACGATACCTCTCTCATATTATTTCCTTTCAAGTACTGATGGGTGGTGTCTAACACGGCACTGCCTTGGTGGCACTGAGTGCCTACAGGATAATCAGGGGATGCGACACTTTTCCACCTGAAATCTTAAATTCAAGCAAGGGTATCAAGGGCTCCCAACATTATTACAATGACAAAAGATAGGGGGGCTGGAATTGAAGTTCCTTGAATTATAAGAAGGCAGGGGAACGTGCCACCACCATCTGGCTGGTGGGCCATGCCCCCTGGAGTAAAAGTATTGGTTCAGAACCACTTTAGGTGGTCTTGCCCTCAGATGGCTTTTGGGTGCTAGTAAGGCCCCGGGGTGTTACTCACTATGATGTCTGGATAAGACATTGGCTATTTTGTTATCCATGCCTTTGATGTGCTCGATTCTCCAGTTATAGTCCTGGAGATCGAGGCACCACCACATTAAGTGTTTATTCTGGTTCCTAAATGTAGTCAAGTACTATAGGGGGTTATGATCCATATACACCATCAGCGGGAAAGTGTGGTCCTTATGGTATGACTCGAAATGTTTCACCGCCAGCACCATTCCTAGCAGTTCCTTCTCAATCGTGTTATAACGAGTTTCAGCTGGCTTCAATTTCTTAGCAGAATATGCCACTGGGTGCCTAAATCCCTCTTTCTCTTGGAACATCACTGCTCCTATACCGATGTCGCTGGCATCTATGTACTGCTAGGCAAAAAGGCCATTCGAAGTCAGGGGTATGTAGGACCGGTTTCGTCATTAACACGGCTTTTAAATTATCATAATCCCTTTTGCATTCTTCTGTGCACCTGAAGGGCTGCTTTCCCCTGAAGAGATTTGTGATGGGGTCAGAAGCATCCACTAAGTTTGGGATGAACCTGCGGAAGTACTGACCATCCCGAGGAAGCGTTGGGCATCCCGTTTTGTTCGCGGGTAAGCTATATTCCTGATGGCTTCTATGTTCGCCTCTTTTGGCGCTAACCATCCATTTCCAACCTAATGGCCCAAGTATGTAATTTCCCAAACTCCGAATTGGCACTTTGTTAGATTTATCACCAAAATGGCATTTCCCAGGGCAGTTAAAATTTGTTCTAGGATCATTAAGTGCCCATCCCAGGTGCTGGCGTAGGTGACGATGTTGTCCAAGTATACCAGGCAGTTCTTTATGCCTGCCAGTACCTTGTTCATCAAACGTTGGAAACAGCTGGGAGTATTTTTTAACCCGAATGGCATAACCTTGCATTGGTAGATTCTGCTAGGAATTATGAATGCTGTCCGAGGGCATGACTCCTCAGACAACGGGAATTGCCAATAGCTCTTCTCCAAATTAATCTTTCTTAGATAGGGGGCAGTCCCTAGGCTGTCTAAGCAAGCCTCAATCAGGGGAAGGGGATAAGGTTCCGACTCTGTTGCTTCATTCAACTTCCTGAAATTGACACAAAGTTGATCTCCACTGCCCTCCTTAGGCACTAGTACTATGAGGGAGGCCCAGGGGCTCTGGCTTTGTTCTATAAGGCCGAGGTCAAGCTGAAATTGGACCTGTTCCTCGATCCTAGGGGCCTTATCCGGTAGTATCCCTGGGCTATGGGTTTCACACCCTCCTTGATATTTATAGAAGGCTTTATTACGTCCGTGCACCCAATGGTGTCTCAGACGACTTGCAAGTTTCGGTCTAATAACCGGTGGATATCTTCCCTGTAGACAGCAGCGAACCTGAGGTGATGGCTTCCAGATTCTCAAGGATTTCAGAGTTAGTGGTGGGCATATAGGCCAGGGCAGCAGTGCTAACTACTCCTCAGGGGTGGATGTATCATCTTTGGGTGTCTCCTCGACGCGGGTCTTATACGGTTTCAGGAGATTTATATGGAGCCACTTGGCCCTCCGTTTCCCGCAATCCACTAAGTAGTTCAGGTCCCCATGCTTTCCCAAGATTTTGTGGGGGTCGGAGAAGTGGATTTTGAGGGGCATTGTGGCGCCCGCCTGGAGTACAAGGACCTGATCTCCTGTCTCAAAAGAGTGGGAGAGGGCGGTTTCGTCAAATTTTATCTTCACCAGTGTTTGGGTGGCTGCTGCTGTGGCCTGGGCTACCACCCAAGCTGCCCGAAGGTTTTTCTGGATGGTTGGCAATTCTTCCGCCCAATCCACATGAGCGGAGTCCGCCCACGCATCATATAATATATCGAGCGGCGCCCGGGTGGAATGGGCGTACAATAGCTCAAAGGGGCTATACCCAGTGGTTTCAGAGGGAGCGTGGCGGGCAGCAAAAAGGATGTTCGAAAAGTTGCCCTCCCACGAGCACCTCCCTTGTGCTCCAATTTTTTAAGCATCGTGGAGGGTAATTAGTGGAATCTCTCTATGATTCCTTGACTCCCAGGGTGAAAGGGCGCTGAGTGAATGTGCTTGATTCTGAGGCTGGCATTGCCATCATGGAATTCTTTCGACATAAAGTGTCGACCCTGATCAGTTTATATAGTGGCGGGGAACCCGAATCTACAAAAGAATTTTACCAGGGCCTTTACAGCGTTTTTCGAGCTTTCGCTCCTGACCGGAATTGCCTCCGGGTGTCGTGTGTAGCGGACAATGATGGCAAGGCAATGGGTGTTCCCTGATTTACTTTTTATCTCCCCCCGCTGCTGAGTGAAATAGTCAATGACGATGTCCCTGAAGGGGACGCCAGCGGAGGGGATATTCCTAGTGAGGCCCTGGGGACTACTTCGTTTGGGTTTCCTGCCACTTGTCATGTAGGGCAGGAGGAAACGAACTGCTTTACGCTTTTCTGGATGCCAGGCCAGTAGAACTTACTTTCGATGGCACGAGCAGTGCGAGCGACACCGAAGTGCCCGCAGATGCTGTCATGTGCGAAACTTAGCACATCCTTCTGCAGAGTCCAGGGGACTACCACAAGTTTATGGTGCACTTAGGATTGCTTGCTTGGCCCCCAGGTTACTTTGTACAAGAGATCGTCTTCCAGCAGGAAGGCGTCTTTCATCAAATCAGTGAGGGCATCCTCGCTTGCTGGCAGCCTCGCTGTGGAGGCGGCTGATTGAGGCATCCGCCTTTTCCTCCTCGATTAACCTCTCCCTTGCGAGGGAGGGTAGGGCAGCTGCGGCTCCGGTAATGAAGAAAGTGGTAGGGGCCGGAGTATTTTTGACTTCCTTAGGGGCAGATGTTGGTTCCTGGAGCCACAGGAATCGATCCTAGAGACAGTCTAGGGGGAAGCAGACCCTCCTGCTGTCGTCGGGAAGGCCATGGGGCGACTGTTGGCTCGGAGGGCTTTAGGCAGAGGAGCGGGATGGAGGGATCCCTCCATTGGATAAGATCTTGTCCCAGAAGGAAGGGCTTCTCGGTGGTGAGCATCTCGGCTACACCGAAAATGTGTTCCCTCTCTTGAGAGTCATCACCTGTGGTGACCCTTAAGCGGACCGTCGGAAGGTCCTTCCTATTCCCATTCACCCAGAAGATTGTCATCCATTCATCTTCCCAAATGACGGCTCCAAATGACACACTATTAGGCTAACTTCTGACCCGGTGTCTATTATGTTTTCTAGATTCTGTGGAGGACTGGACCTGTCTGGAGGCGAGACCCTTATGGACTCAAGCCCAATGCATCCGATGGGCAGTTTAGGGCAAGTTACAGTGCCTACTGTCTTTGGCTGGTTGTAACGAGGGCAATGCTTGTAGGTGGAAGAGTAATGTCTCATGGCGGAAATCCGCCGGGGGACGGTGCCCACTGCAGGCGGCGATCGGGGAGCAGTAGCAGGAGGTGGCTGTGATGTCCTCAGAGGCGGATGAGAGGGAGCCTTGGGCCAGCTGTGGCACTGGTCAGTGGAATGCCCCGTCTTTTTACAATAATGGCAAGTGGGTCCAACCTTAGGGGGGCTGTTCCTCAGAGTAAGGGTGAGTTTCCCATATGTCTGCTATTCAGCAACACTCGGTGAGCATTGCAGGTGCTTTTTCTACTACATGCGTGGCCAGAGCAAGAGGGGCGTAGCGTAAGAAATGCTCAAATTTAAATTTCTAGAGTACCTAGGCAGCGCTAGTGGCTCCTTCAGACTCAAGCCATTTTGCTAACGCCAGCTCGGAATGGCACGCCCAGTCTGACCAAGTCTGGCCTGCTTCTCTTGTCTGCTCTCTCCAACGCCTCCGCCACTGTTCAGGGGTAATCTCGTACTCCTTGGTAACCGCTTGGCGTACGGCTTCCCAGTTTTCCCTATCCTCTACCGAAAGGGCATGAAAGGCAATGAGTGCCTTTCCTCCCAGGAATTTAGTGAGAACAAGGGAAAGTTCCATGGGGGAGAGGGTGCAGCACTCCAGGACTCTTTCGGCCCTCTCGAGCCATACTTCGGGTTCTGCCTTTGTCCATTTTGGCATAAACGAGTGAGCTTGGCTGAGAGCACTCATTCCCACCGCAGGAGGGGGTAGGTGGCATTCTGCCATTCTAACATGTGGAGGTCATGAGCACGCTGCCGTTCTTGCTCCTCTCCCTCTTTCTCCTTCTCCTGCCTCTCTTTCTCTCTCTTTTGCCACTCCATCTCCTCTCTCTTCTCCTAGACAATTCTCTCTCTCTCTCTCTCTCTCTCTCTCTCTCTCTCTCTCTCTCTCTCTCTCTCTCTCTTTTCCTGGGTGATTCTCTCTCTCTCTCTCTTGTCACTCTATCTCCTTTCTTTTCACTCTCTCTTGCCTCTTTATCTCCTCTCTCTTTTCCTGGGCAATTCTTTCTGCCCTCTTTCTCTCGTTGCAGCATCTAGTTGTCCCTGGACCCAGTCCAGTAACTCTTGCCCCGACATTCCCATATCTTTTCCTGCCTGCATGAATAACTTAGTCCTCATTGTGCTGCGCTCTGACAGTAGCCATTTTATCAAAATTAGTTGGCAGATCCGTCTAAAGTTAAGAAAAAAAAAATAAATGGGATCGGGAACCAGGAGATTGGCATCTTGTAGGATGTGGGCGTCTTGTAGGATGTCTATTTGGATGGGCATCACGTCGGATGTGGGCGTCTCGTAGACTTCGATTTTGGATGGGCGTCTCATAAAGCTTATAATTGGATTTGCCTGTAGGACTTGGAAATTCTCACCTCGTAAGACGTGGAATTTGGTGGAGTCTCGTAAGACTTGGAATTGGATTTGCCCGTAGGACTTGGAAATTCCTGCCTCGTACAACGTAGAATTTAATGGAGTCTCATAAGACTCGGAATTGGGTTTGCCCGTAGAACTTGGAAATATTCGCCTCGTAAGACATGGAATTTGGTGGAGTCTCGTAAGACTTGGAATTGGGTTTGCCCGTAGGACTTGGAAATTCCCACCTCGTACGACATAGAATTTAGTGGAGTCTTGTAAGACTTGGAATTGGGCTTGCCCGTAGGACTTGGAAATTCCCGCCTCATACGACATAGAATTTAGTAGAGTCTTGTAAGACTTGAATTGGGATCCGTCCCTTAGGACTGAGAAATTGGACTGGTCTCATAAAACTTGAAAATATGATTTGTCCCGTAGGACTTGGAAGTTACTAACAGGAAAAACCCCCCCAAAAAATTTTTGCTGAGGGTGTCCCGAATAGGAACAATCTTTATAGGGACACTACTTGGGCAATGAATGTAGGTGCATGGGGAGGGAGATTGGGGGGGTGGGGTTTAGGTTGTCTCACTCACGCCGCTGTGGGTTATTTTTAGGTCCTGGTTGAATGAACCCTTCTGTTTACAAACACCATATGGTCTCCTGACTGCGGGAAATTTCCCGGGATGAGCAGATAATAGTAAAAATGACCTCATAATTTTTCTCTAGAAGCAGAGTTCAAATTTAGCTTTCCTAACACCTAATTCGAGTTTTAGCTAAACTGAGAGAGTATTTCAGCAATGCAAGCCAATATTATCACACAGGGGAGTTCGTCCATGCCTAAATAATTTGCTATTCCGAAGTGCAAAGTAAAATTTAACACAGAGGAATTTCTTTCGCACTATTCCTCAAAACGAAAATTGCAAAGAATTTAACTCGGAGGAATTTCTTTCGCACTGTTCCTCAGAATAAAATTGGTTAGCACTGGTTATTTCCTAACTACATATCCTGAAAGGCATGCATTAACAAATCCAATACGGCGGTTCTCTTCACTCAGTGGGTACATGCGTCCCAATTCCTAATTCCCTAGGAACAGTCACGATTGTAAAATAAAAAAAAAAAAAATAAAATTACTAAGATAAACACATTACTTACGTGGAACTCTCTTGGTCTGTGCTCTCTTAGTACTAGGCTTGGAATTTGTCTCACACCCAGCTTAGCTTTGCTGATCACTGATTTTGTGAGCTCCAAATGCAACAAAGCAACAATAGAGAGGAAAATGCAACTGCTAAACAAGATCTATGGGAAGGTCACCATTTTCAGGTATTTCCCTGAATTTCTAGAATTGTAGGGTGGTTTACAGGCAGGCAATGAATCTTTCTTCAAGTTGGCCTTGGAGATCTGACTTTATGTTAAAGGAAATCATAAAAAGAAAAGAAAAATGGGGATGATTCAATGAGCTTAGGGCTCTACTTCATGAGGGAATGTTACATAAACGCTTTGGTTAAACTAAGTAATTATATTTACAAAAGGAATCAAAAGGAAAATGGTTAAATGAACTATTAGGAGGCTTACAACTCCTGAAGATCTTTCTACTGAAGTCTTGAATGATGGCAAGGCACAGTCCAAGATGAGTCCACAGCAAAGGCCCTCTGCAATAGAGAGGTAAGCATTACATACCAGTAAAAGGAAAATATAACACATACAATGACTTGAGGCTGCAATGATGGTACCAAGGACTCGAGGAATGAATAAACACTTTACACTGGAACACAGAACATTGGCAATGGCACTGGATAAAATGCCACAAGGATAGAGGTAGAATAATGGCACTCAATAAACACTTCTAATGGCAAACTATCATCACTGAAAAGTCTTCACTCATACTTTACCTTAGGGGAAGCGGGTATCTGGTGAAGAATGACAAGGGACAATGACAAGTATGGCACGGCACACTATCACTTGGATGATCCCCTTGAGGACGACTGTAGAGATGGTAACGAGTCTGGAGTCGGGTGTAGACAGGGAGTAAGGGGCCTCTCAGCACCTCTTATGTGCGTACGAGTGCTCTGGCTAACTGCTAACTGCTAACTCCCATTACTGACTGCTGATTGCCAAGATCTCCTTGTCCTGGCTCGTTTTAAGGCATCTGCCAAGGGTAGGAACCCTGATGTTGGGCCCGTATGGTGACCGTTGCCAAGATGTGTCATCTTCCAGGTGTGTTGACCATCTACTTGTATCTCCCCAGGTGTCCTGTGGAAAGATAATTCAGTCAGCTCAAAATGCGTTAGAACGGTTGTTTTAAGTAGCTTAGTTGAGCCACTTATCTTTGCCCTTTTTGACCATGACATCTAAATATCTGTTTCAGGTAAAGGAATGTTGATAACTTTTAGTGTGTTGATATCTAGGTCAACTGGGATCGGCTATGCAGCGACGATTCTATTTTTGATAAACTGAGGGCAAACTAAGGGTCAGCTGTGCAGCGACTTCTTGTAACTTACATTAATATTTACATACATACATACATACATACATACATACATACATACATACATATATATATATATATATATATATATATATATATATATATATATATATATATATATATATATATATATATATATATATATATATATATATATACAGTAAAAACTTCGATCTTACATGATTCGAGTTGCGCGAATTCACACACACAGGGTAGGAACCTTGATGTTGGGCCCGTATGGTAACCGTTGCCAAGATGTGTCATCTTCCAGGTGTGTTGACCATCTGCTTGTATCTCCCCAGGTGTCCTGTGGAAAGATAATTCAGTCAGCTCAAAATGCATTAGAACAGTTGTTTTAAGCAGCTTAGTTGAGCCACTTATCTTTGCCCTTTTTGACCATGACATCTAAATATCTGTTTCAGGTAAAGGAATGTTGATAACTTTTAGTGTGTTGATATCTAGGTCAACTGGGATTGGCTATGTAGCGACAATTCTATTTTTGATAAACTGAGGGCAAACTAAGGGTCAGCTGTGCAGCGACTTCTTGTAACTTACAATGATATATACATACATATCTTCTTCGTTTTAACGTGCTTTTAAACCCATTTTTATATGGGGTAAGCACGGTGCCTTCTTTGAAGGACTTTGATTTGGCGGGTGGGGTAGGCCGTAACCTCGACCGGCTGCCCTGCCTGACATCGCTTAGACCCCGCTCCCTTTCTCCCAGCAGCACGAGGAGAACTGGGCGGGTAGTCCGATTGCCTCGAGACGTGTGAGGTGTTTGTTATGTTTTTTTTGAAGATATTGGAGTGGCTTTGTTTATGTGTGTATTAGTCTGTAACATCCATTTGCTTTCAGCAAACCTATCCGTTGATTACTTACGTAATCCCGGGATGTCTACATGGATAGCAAAGTTTCCGCCTATGACTGGTCGGCTGTGGGGATTGAACCCTCGCCACAGGCTTCTATATGAAGTCTGTGGTTGCCACTCTACCAACCATGCTCTATATACATATATACGAGGCTATATATACATATATATATATATATATATATATATATATGTATATATATATATATATATATATACATACACACACACACACACACACACACACACACACACACACACACACATATATATATATATATATATATATATATATATATATATATATATATATATATATATATATATATATATATATATATATATATATATATATATATATATATATATATATATATATATATATATATATATATATACACACACACACATATATATATATATATATATATATATATATATATATATATATATATATATATATATATATATATATATATAATATATATATATATATATATATATATATATATATATATATATATATATAACTGAATCATGAAAATATTCAGGCCATCACCTCAACATCAAAATATAAATTTTTTTCCTCTATGTTTTTACAGCCTTGCGCATTGTCAGTCCCCAGTATTTGGAGAAAGAAATTGAATACATAAGAAAAATAGGGACAGATTTATGTTATCCTTCACATTTACTAGATATTTGTTATAACAAAGCCCACAAAAAGTTTTATAGTGAAAGTAACATGAAGAAAGAAACCCCTAAGAACATTCTTAGCTTGCCTTATTTTAGTGGTTTTGAAAACATAAAATCATTGTTAAAACCTTTTAATGTAAACCTCGTTTTTTCTTATAATAACACACTCAAAAGAATATTAATAAAAAATAGCCCTAAAGAAAACAACAACATAATATATAAAATTCCATGTTTGGATTGCCCCTCATTTTATATTGGCCAATCTAGCAAAGATTTAGATGTACGTATTAAGCAACATAAGTATTCAGTCAAAACTGGACAAGCATCCAATGCTATATTCATTCATTT
>NC_089786.1:25175536-25215536 GCF_040412425.1 Macrobrachium rosenbergii
GCATCTCTCTCTCTCTCTCTCTCTCTCTCTCTCTCTCTCTCTCTCTCTCTCTCTCTCTCTCTCTAATTAGTATAAACAGATCATTTGCGAGGAACTAAACCTATGATCTTTATTTGGACAGAGGCTGAATGAAGAAGAATTACTTACTTATCTGATTTGAAGACCAGTATTTTATGGTTAAATTGAATGATCAGTCTGGAAAACATTCAGTGTACGGCGTTTAAATGGACTTGTCTTGAAAGAAAATGGTTATTTTTATGATGAAATCTTAAATTACATTACGTTCAATAATAATAACACGTTTGCATTTAGAGGGGATGGGTCAAGGATGATAACTGCTTTGCTTTTAATAAGCTCATGTGCGAGGGTTGGGGGGAGGGTCACTCACGAAGCTATGATCAGTGTTGCTCAGGTCGTGAGGTGCGCACGTAAGTAGGTAGGGAGGAAGGCTACGAAGCCATTGATTTCTTTGATCGACTTTACCAATGTCACGGAAGGGTGGAGGATGAGAAAATGATGGAGGGTATTTGGAGTGGAGAAAGAGGAGGAGAATGAAGAAGAACGTGGAAAAAGGAAAACAACGCGTTTTCAAAAGTGTAAGAAAGGCGCAGTGATGAGATGTAAAAGAATTTTGGTTATAGAGAAAAGTTAAATGTTTGATGCTATCAGTAATAAAAGTTCCTTTTATTTTGACCCCTTATACTTACCAGTTGAGAAATCTCTGAGCGAACCCTAATCCCAGGTTGGCAGTAGAGTTTGCTCATATTCTACTCGCTAACATTTGAATGCAGAAGGCAGTTCATTGACAATCATGTTTTTAGGTCCAAAAAATAGCAATGTTTTCACTTGACATAAGTGACTTCAACAATGAAATACATTCGGTACACGAATCATCAATACGGGTTTTTGACTTTGCCTTTAAAAGTAGGTTTTTTGAAAGGAAAGTCGACGTGTTTAATATATATATATATATATATATATATATATATATATATATATATATATATATATATATATATATATATATATATATATATATATATATATATATATATATCATGTTTTATATATATATATATATATATATATATATATATAATATATATATATATATATATATATATATATATATATATATATATATATATATATATATATATATATATATATATATATATATATAATCCCTAATCCCAGGTTGGCAGTAGAGTTTGCTCATATTCTACTCGCTAACATTTGAATGCAGAAGGCAGTTCATTGACAATCATGTTTTTAGGTCCAAAAATAGCAATGTTTTCACTTGACATAAGTGACTTCAACAATGAAATACATTCGGTTCACGAATCCTCAATACAGGTTTTGACTTTGCCTTTAAAAGTAGGTTTTTTTGAAAGGAAAGTCGACGTGTTTAAATATATATATATATATATATATATATATATATATATATATATATATATATATATATATATATATATACACACACACACATATAATATATATATATATATATATATATATATATATATATATATATATATATATATATATATATATACATATATATATACATATAATAGTATATGTGGTTAGTGTGTGTGTGTGTGTGTGTGTGATTATTACTATTCGTGAAAATAACAACTTTTAATGTGGAACAAATATACAGGGTTTGCCTTTAAATTCCTCTTTCCAAAGAATATGGTGGTCATTCGAAAGAATTTAAAGGAGATAATGGAAAATAATGAAATAAGAGACCAGTCAATAGAAGAACAGGTAAATAAACAAATTAATAAAAAAAATAAAAACGTAAGTAAAATGCTAAAATACAAGTTTAATTGTATTAGGCATGTAATACCATGCATCTGTGCTTAAACTTCTGAAGTTCCAATTGCACAACATTTTCTGGGAAACAGCACCAGAGTCCAACTATGCAAGGATTAAGTATATACCTCTGCAACTGAGAACTTCGACAACGAGGCATATTTACTGCTTATTGGTGCTGTTGCTGTTCAGCAAATCTATTTGCTCTCGGCAGGAAAATGGGATCAAGGATCAGTTGTGAATGTGAAAGATCTCTGTTAAAATAAAACTTATGAAAAAGTAACAAACAAGATACCATCCATCGATGGTCCACGTCATAACTGCTAATGTTGCGAAACAGAAACTTACCACCACGAACCACTCTATCTAAAAGAGATAAATCTCTGGCAGAAGCAGACATCCACACCGGAGAACAGTGTTTCAGTAAAGGAAACACAATTGACCTAAAACAGGTTGCATTAATCTTATTACTGTTATAAGTAAGTGAGACCTTACAAACAATACTTAACTTTCATGCAACATTTGCCAAAACTTTCAGTTGTGTTTCTCAAAAGTTAGATGTTAGTTACGCGTAGAATAGTTAAAGTTTCATTCTCATTGAGCAAAGTTCCATCCACCTGAAGGAGGGGATGGGGTTGGAAATCTGTGTGAGATCTGCTAATCAATGGTGTTTTCGTTTTGCTGGAGTTCACTCTAACTACTAATGTTGCGAAACCACTTACCAATCCGGTCCATGTTCTAAAAGAGATAAATCCCATTAGGGAAGATTTTACTTCTCCCACAACAGTGTTGCATCATCGAAACACAATTGACCTAAAACCCTACTATTGCATTAATCTTATTACTTTTAAATTCAATCTGCTCCTCAAACAATAGTGCTAAGAATTGAAAAGACTTGCAAAGTTTGTTAACCTTATAATGTTAGATGTTTTAGATAGAATAGTTTCTAGGATTTTCATTATTCTGGTTCCATTATTTTCAATGTTGTACTTTCTTTGTCAGAATACCTTTTCAATGGTTTAAATATGTACTTGCTAAATATATGTGTACATAAATATAGTTGTAATCTGTTACTCTCTTCTTGTGGTTTTTGTGTAAAATATTCCCATTAGTGTAATTTTACACTCCGTTTGCCTCGGCATACTAAACAATCGTGTTTTCCAGGCCAACAACCATTTTTGTACCTAGAAATAACAGTGGACCAAGAACGCTACCCTGTGGGACTCCATACAAACTATATAAATATATATGTATGTGTATATGTGTATATGTATATATATATATATATATATATATATATATATATATATATATATATATATATATATATATATATATATATATATATATACATACATACATACACACACACACACACACATATATGTGTATGTATATATATATATATATATATATATATATATATATATATATATATATATATATATATATATATATATATATATATATATATACAAATGTCGTTTAATATCAAATTCACGCTACCTCGAGAGTATCTCCGATGGAGAGTTATCACCGAAGGGAATTTATATAAGTGATAAATGAACGCGTACCACTGGGACGCGAACCCTCCACATGGACCCATTCAACGAATGGACGTTACCACCGCGCCATCAAGGGTTCGCGTCCCAGTGGTACCTGTTCATTTATCACTTATATAAATTCCTTCGATGATAACTCTCCATCGGAGATACTCTTGAGGTAGCGTGAATTTGATATTAAACGATATTTATAACTTCATGATTGTATATAAATCAAAAAAAATTTCATATGTGATAAAAAATATTTCATATATATATATATATATATATATATATATATATATATATATATATATATATATATATATATATATATATATATATATATATATATATATATATATATATATATATATATATTGTCACGGTGCGTATCAAGTACCTGGTTATTACACAACTAATCTCAAGATTCAAAAATATACCTCACTTCAGCCAGATACCTGAACTCTCATAACATTAATTATTACGACTGAGTACTCTAAAAGTAAGAGTGATCCCTTAAGAAAAACTTATTTATTACTTGAAAAATCAAACTAAGTCTATCAGAATATGTGTGAGGTATCAAAAATTAAACTGGAAATATTCTAGAGTAAAAGGGCATCACTCCATCAAAAAACTCTAACTGTTTCCCTGGTCTTAATTCACTTTTGCAAAACTAAAGAACAAAACATGTTTATCACTTTTCCTTATGCACACACAATCAATCCTATTCACTGGTGATCAACAAATGAAACACTTTCTAAAAATGTTAAATACAAAAATTTATTTTTAAATTCAAAGTTTATAATTAGAATTCACAATCTGAAAAATTTATTATTACTTGAAAATAACACAACACTTAATTAATTCTTGAATTAAATTATGAAACAAAACTAATTCACAAAAACTTTATCAGGAATTTAAATTAATCTAGCAAAATTTAAACTATCAAGAATTACTCAAGATTTAAAAAGAAAATCTTAAATTAATGAAATATTAAATCAAATATGCAATGTTAAATTACCAAGAAATATTTAAAATGCTACGTAAATAAATGTTACATCACAAACATAAAAAAAATGTGAAAATATAAAGAGATTGTAAATAGAAAAACACAAAAAATACACATAAGATTTATCCATAATGATTTCACTTGGTAAAATTTCCTAACTTATCATACCATGGTATTAATAAGTAAAATTCACGTTACCTTACACAAACTTGTGAAAACCTCTGTAAATCACTTGCTGCAGCTGCATTACCACAAAGCACGTTTTTACCATGCGCCGTTACAGACTAAATAACCTGACTGAATTCAGATCTCAAAAGTTAATGCTAATACGTGGCCACAAAACACTACGTTAAAAGTAATCTCTTTATAAGAATGAGAGAGAGAGAGGGAACCAAATCAACTGGTCTCAGAAATCAGAATGATACAAATTTTAGGATTCCAGTAACACGTAAAACAATTACATGATGTCATTAAAGCATTTTGGGTACGAGATACAAAAGTTCTAGAAGCAGGGAAGTGACGTCATTAAAGCATTTTGGGTGCGAGATACAATGGAGAAGCTTCTAGAAGGAAAATGACGTCATCCCAGCAAAACGTTTTGAAATCAAGGTTGTGCCTAATGGAAAAGGAAGATAGGTAACGTTAATTACGGATCTACGTGTTTTCTTGGTAAGTGTTTATTATGAAGACGACTTATGAATTAAAAGAACTCAAGTATTTAAGAAAATCAGTGTGAGCATAGGTCTCCGTCTTTACTATGGGAATAACTGTTTTTCATGGATACTTTTTGATAGAATTCCCTCTAAATCCCAGGCATTTCCAGTTTATTTTTTATTTAGGTCTTTCCATCTGGAATTGCAGTGCTAGCTGTTTACTTATAAAGCTGCAGACATAAAAAAAAAAATTACCATGGTTACTGTGGCCTATCAACTTGAAAAATTACTGACTATGCTCCCACGACAAACATGTCGGATTTAGCCTGTACGGTTAATGGGGCTGAGTTGCTTTCCGAGAAGCTCAAGATATCTTAACACATTCATTTATTTCTGGTGTGCGTGTGTGTGTGTGTGTTTTGTGCGATATGAAACTCTTACTGCCTGTGAATTAGATCAAGATTTTTGGTGGTAACATATTTGCATTACACAGATTTTTCCTGAATGTTTTGTCGATGAAATCAATTTTTAAAATTAAATATATAGAGACTATAAAGAAAGTAGAGCGACAGCAGCTTCGGTTAAATTTCTCAACTTTGTTTTTGCTGTCTCTGTTAATGTATATATAGAATCAGCTCAAGACTTATGCAGTATGGTAAGCGCGATCTAGGCTACCCTGTCACCCACTATACCAGGAATCTGTGCACCGACCCATCTATCTCCACACATCTTCGCTTCACAAGTCCACCACCAGTACCATAGTTTCTCTCTCTCTCTCTCTCTCACTATCTCTCTCTCTCTCTCCATTGCTAAAACATACTATACAAATATAGTATCGCTCAATCTCTAAAAGAAAAAAAACAATGAAATGAGTAACTCTACATATAGGCCTAGGCTTACACAACAGCAGACTCTCTCTCTCTCTCTCTCTCTCTCTCTCTCTCTCTCTCTCTCTCTCTCTCTCTCTCTCTCTCTCTCTCATCATAACATTCCATTCGTTCCTTTATTTTTCCCCACGTTTTTTCGTTGGACATTGCTGAAATTTAGCCCTTGATTTCATTATGGAAAATCGCGTTTCCGATTATGCCAGCATTCCGTTCAATGTGGTGTCATAAAATCATTTGTTTAAGGTTACTTGGTAGGTTATGTCGAAAAATGTTTATTTTGCTCAGAACTGTGCTGCAAATTATAACTTGAACGAATGCTGTAAAGCTTACTACTGCATTTAAGAATCAATGATTTCAGAACCGTAAAATGTGATTGAAAGTAATAGGAGGTCAAGCAAAAAGCAAACACAATAAGACTGAAGCTCCTCCTTTCTAAAGTTGCCAGATGTCTCATTATTGAGCAATATATGTCAGAAGATTTTAAAAACTGTATAATCACTTTCCTTGCTGAGTATATATATATATATATATATATATATATATATATATATATATATATATATATATATATATATATATGTATGTATATGTATGTATGTATGTATGTATGTATGTATGTATATATATATATATATATATATATATATATATATATATATATATATATATATATATATATATATATATATATATATATATATATATATATATATATATATATATATATATATATATATATATATATATCATATAACCACTTATATATTATATATATATATATTCTTAAATAAATATATATAACTGGATATATATATATATATATATACATATATATAAAACAAGGATAGACGGATATATATAAATATATAAAATATATATATATATATATACATACATATTTATATATATATATATATATATCCATTTATATATTTATATATATGATATTATATTCAGTCAAATCATAATAAAATATATTACATACATACATATATTGACAATAAATGAAATAAATATGGCATATATCATTATCATATATATATACCTGCCCGATATATATATATATATATATCTTGCTCATTCATATATTATTATATATATATATATAATATATATATATACATACATATATATATATATATATATATATATATATATATATATATATATATATATATATAATATACACCATGAACCACTTCAAATTCATCATTAACATCAACAATAAATGAGGACCAAAACTGACCCAGAGACTAGTCAGCTCAAAATCCAAAACAAATGGAAGACAGAGAAGAAATGACAAAAATAACCTTTGCCTATTTTATTAATTATATCAAGTCCATTCACACATTTACAATTGAGTTAAGGTTCCAGTCAAATCATAATAAAAAGGATTACAGCAGCAGCAGTTGACAATAAATGAAATAAAAGTGGCACCATTTCATTATCAGGGCCATACACCTGCCCGACACCAGAGCCTTACTCTTGCTCATTCCAGTCTTATTATAATATGAAAATATCCTGAGCCATACACTTGCTCAATAGTATCAACAATAATGACATAATAAACACCTGAGTGATACAATTGGTCATTAACATCAACAATAAGGACATAAACACCTGACCCAGGCACTTCAGTCAGCTCAATATCCAGTTAGAATGGTTGTTTTACGCAGCTTAGTTGAGCCTCTTATCTTTGCCCTTTTTGACCATGTCATCTAATATCTGTTTCAGGTAAAGGAATGTTGACAACTATTATATGTTGATATCTAAGTCAATGGGATTGGCTATATGATATTCTACTTTGATAAACTAAGGGCAAACTAAGGGTCATATATATAGCTACTTCCTGTAACTTACATATATATATATATATATATATATATATATATATATATATATATATATATATATATATATATATATATATATATATATATATATATATATATATATATATATATATATATATATATATATATATATATATATATATATATATATATATATATATATATATATATATATATATATATATATATATATATATATATATATATATATATATATATATATATATATATATATATATATATATATGTATATATATATATATATATATATATATATATATATATATATATATATATATATATATATATATATATATATATATATATATATATATATATATATATATACAAAGCATATATAGGTGTGACATTAATTCTCCGATGGTATGCAGGTGACCATTTCCTAAGAAGGAGGAGAGTAAACTGTTCCCTCTTGGTTTTCGGCCCATTAACTCCCGTTTGGCGTCAATTCTGGTGGTCGTGTGCTCTGAAACACCTTCTTCAGAAACGATCACCTGCATACCACCGGAGACTTAATGCCACACATATGTATGCTTTGTATATATACCCTTGTAACATTTCATCTGTCCATAATTTTCCAGTGAACAGGGGCACAGAAGGAAGTGCCCGAAATATATGCTTGCAACATTCAAATAGTGTTTTATGGCCTTCTTATCTTCATATTATACTGTAGTATTACAGTAAAGATATATATATATATATATATATATATATATATATATATATATATATATATATATATATATATATATATATATATATATATATATATATATATATATATATATATATATATATATATATATATACTTATATATCACACATTTCCACAGGTGAAAACTAAGAAACAGGGTGTAGGTCCTGACCGGTTTTTACTTTATTTCCAAGCCACTGACGAAGGACTCATACAGAGTACGAGAAGTCACAAATACATATACTACAGGAACAGTACTGACGAACATATACAACCGTTAGAGACTACATATCCCCCCTCAGGCCGGTGTCGAGGTAGGAGTGGCCTTCAAAACTCATTTGGCTAAAAATCACAATATACTCTCAGGGGACAATGCTGGTAAACAAACCATACGCGACCTCAAGATCCACAACTGACAGGTGTCAGGGAGGAGGAGTTTGGAAACTTATTACTACTGCTACCCCTGTACTGTGTTTACAAATATGATAATCCTATTTTCATGCATCTCTACTGCCTACCTTAAAATTTAAACATTTACAAATTTCTTTTGATATTAAAGGGTCAAGTTTATACATACCTTGATTGATATTCATATCATGGTTGTAACTTTCTTTTATACAGCTAGATTCAATGATATTCCTTTCCAGTGCATTATTAGAATATACAATCCTTTTTGCCCCTTCCCAGTTGATAGCATGATTGTTCTCACTAATATGTACAAATATACCACTGTTCCCTTGTGCATATCTCACACATTTCTTATGCTGTTCAATTCTTTTTTCTAGTGCTTTTCCGGTTTGGCCAATATAAAAGTTGTTACAAGACTGACACGGAATCTTATACACACACCCTTTATTATTGCAGCGGAGTTCTTGATAAGTACATTTTTCATTGTTTTATTGTTCTTAGATGCGACATTAACACCAAAATTCTTAAGAAGATGAGGGATATCTTTCATATTATTATTATAAGGCAGAACAAGCAAATTTTTTGTGTTGTAAGGTTCTTTCTGGTTTTGATACATTGTCTTTTTTGCTGCTTCAAATACACTGTTTAATACGCTATTAGGAGGATATTTCAATTTCTTGCCTGCATTCCTAATCTTATCTATTTCATCATCAATATATTCAGGGCTACATACACGTAATACTCCTAAAACATAGCATTCCCGCTTGTCTGATGCCTGTATGTATATATATATATATATATATATATATATATATATATATATATATATATATATATATATATATATATATATATATATATATATATATATATATATATATATATATATATATATATATATATTATATACAGACTGGACTGGTTATGATGAGAATTTACACACAAAATTATAATTGATGCTGCCACGAACCCAAGGGAGTCCAGTTTGTAAACAAAAAAAGGGAGTTAATGAAGACTTACCTCAGAATTTTCCTGGAGTTATAATTTAGGTGGAAGGTCGCCATATTGGAATTTAGAATTCTTTGCCAATTTACAGTGGTTTATTCAGGGAAACTTAACAAATTAACATTAATAAACTAACAGTTAGACACCATACCACATGATCACTGAGGGACAGATTCAAAATAGGCACAGTAACGATAACGACATGAATTGGCAAACAAATAAGTGGATAAAACGGGCCAATCTGCAATAATCAGTCAATGATAGTGATCACTTTCAGTCTGCCCTGACTACGTGGAATAATAATGTCTATGATGGGGTTCCAGGATGGGGGAAATACTTCATGAAAATGGTTGGCACAACGGAACTTCTCTAACTACGACCAGTAACTTGTGGCAGGCCGAATGGAAGCAAGGAATGGGTGCAATCGTGCCATGTATCTCGTTTCCTCCAGTTCAGATTGTGATAGGCGTCTCCAATCGAATTGGCTGTCGTCGAATCGCCATGCCAGAGGAAAAAGGAGCATCTGCTCGAGATGGAGTCAGGGAGTTTTCTCCATGCTTTTTGGAAAACAGAGCGCATTCAGCGTTGGGGGTGGGGCGGGGCCCAGCTGTACCTGCAAGCAAGCCAAGAAAGCCAGCAAGGAGGGTATGGGAAAAGCACACTTATCTTAATATGCCTATAGGAGCAAACTTACCTGTTCCACCAGCCCTTAAATGCCCTTCTGCCCTTCCTAATCCCTACATGGCTCCCCCATCGCGGGATGGGGAAAAGGGGGTTGGGAGTACCGTTTTCGCATCGTATGATTCTTAAGGTGGGGTGGGGTAGGTGAGGAATACTGACGCCTGTGTACTAGCTCAAAAGCGCGGGTTTCCCCGAGACGCCGATTCAAAAGACAGAGGAACAAAATATTAATTCGAATTTGATTGCTGAAATTACTTTACAAGGGAGGGAGGAATGTTTATTCTTAACAACATATATATATATGAATGAGAATCTCCTCACTCTTTTAGAATTCTCCAAGTGGCTAAAACATAAATCTCCGTGTTACACTTGGGGCACAAATACTTTATACACCACTCCCGAGGACATCATAGCATAAAGCTGATCTTTAAATTTAAAAACAGGACCAATCTTTGGCAGTAGCAAGATTAACATGGAAAGCACCAAAATGTTTTTGAATAGTGCTGGTAAATTTTGTTTTGAAATGTTATCAAGACAGTATAGAAACTTGGCGTAAAAGGGTAGTTTGGGTACCGTATGCGTATTACGTTTAGTAGAAAAAAACTCTTATTTATTATTATACTGAAGGCTTAAAAAACTACCTTTCAAGGACAACAATTGTTTAAAATATTCTAAAAGAAAGGTAACTTCATCGTGGAAAGATATCCAACTAAAGGTGAGGGAAATTGCCTTGTGAAAGAGAGTAGCAACATATTAATATTAAAAAGTTAAAAACAACAGATGTACAAATTGACACCTAATCCTGTAAAAATCTTGTTTTCTAAAAGTCATAGCGGTGAAATTACTGTTATGTCTGGAGAGCAGAACATCATGAAACGGCAATCGACTGTCCTCTTCCTCTTCGAGTGTAAACCTCAGATTGGGTGAAAAGAGTAAGCACATTCCAAAAAGGAATCAGAGTCATACTCTCTTCTGAAGAAGGCTATGGTGTTGCCTACATACCGTACATAAAAGAGATGTTGGTAAATGAGAGGGGATTCGTCCAGCACACGCTCCTCCAGGGAGCACATAAAGACACTGGAGAACGTAGAACTAAGCAGCTAGAGCATAGCTATGCCTCAACCTACTTATGTAATTTCTTATTCAAAATAAAAGCTGTGTCCAGCACAGCTAGTTCCAACAAGGTGTTAAAATACGAGCGAGTAAAATGATTAAAAACGGAATTAGGTTGAGTAAAAACTTATTCCTGTCCGTCTTCCTGTCTGGTGTCTGTAATCGGGCATTCCAGTCCCCTGTTCATTGGTGTACAGTACATATATATTTATATATGTATATATATATATATATATATATATATATATATATATATATATATATATATATATATATATATATATATATATATGTGTGTGTGTGTGTGTGTGTGTGTGTGTGTGTGTGTGTGTGTGTGTGTATGCAACGAGGGAAACCTCTTTTCACCAACCCTCCTGTCACAATTACAGTAAAATAAAGCATAAGAATAAATCTTTTAACGTCTTGTGAATTCATAATAAATGAAGAAGCTGTAGGTAAATAATTCGTCTCTTTTGATTTCTCTCTCGCTCATCCCTTGAGCAAGCTTTACCCTTCCTTTGACTGAGAGACTTCCCCAAGCCATTAATTCCAGGTGCAGTCATACAGAAATTAATCCTTGCCAGATAGGGAGTGACTCACGAGAGAAGGCGTGCTGGCTCCATGACACCTACCCTACTATTTTCTCTCGCTATTTTTCTTTCTTTTCTTGGTGCCATTTACCTCAGTAAGACTTGTGTTCATAAGTAAGTGCGTAACCTAGTAACGTAAATGTATTAACCAGTTTTGCAGAGTCGAGTTGCTTGGCACCATAAGTGGAGCACCCTCAATTCCCTTTAATGATTCTGTCTGCTATTTAGTAACCATTGAATTCTCGATTGCAGATAGGAGTGCTTGCTGTGGAACTATCTCATCATTTCGTGTGTGCACAGTGGCTTAACCACTGTATCCCCATTGTGGTGCCCTTTGGAGTGGGCCCCCCTTGTGTATCATAGTGGGTCTTTCATCTACTTTACAATTGATCTGTACGACAGGACTCTATTCCCCTGGCCATCATCATCCACATTCTTCTGATCGTCGTTTATGTAAATATAAGTCATTACGTGAACCTTAAAAGTTTAATTGATCACTCCCTCTTTTGAAGAAAGGCCCTAAGCCGACATTTTTCTGTAATATGCTTTTGTCTGAGCTAGAAGCTAGATGCTAGTAACCCCCTCCTTTTCCACGGTAAGTTTTGTGAATCTCAGTTAGAATCATTCTGTGGCATTCAATCAGCCAAGTTGACCTATGATCCAGATAAATGCGTCCACTGTAGTCCTGAGTTCTTGTCTTCGCTGGTTCGAGCCCACGAGACGACGAACTTATTATCAACTAAAAAATTCCCCTTCGGTAACATATATAAAAATATATTATTTCCGAGGTAGAGCGAATTGGATATTAAAGGACCTTTGTAGCTTACTGATTGAATATGAATCACGGTTATGTGATAAAAAAGTTATATATATATATATATATATATATATATATATATATATATATATATATATATATATATATATATATATATATATATATATATATATATCTGACAACACTTCCGTAGAACCTTTTAGGATTTGAACATCAAAACGATAATAGTGATGTGCCCTAATTGTTACATATTAACGTTTGTTCTTAGTTTCTGTTTATCCTCGTCCGTTTCCTATAAAATAAAATCTTAACATGACCTTGACTGGGCGTCGTGAATGATGCGTCTTATCCCTTCGCTGAGTCTTTAAATAAATATATGGCATATCAAAAATATTTTCACTCCCTCAGATATTTAACAGATATTATTCCCAGTCTGCTCTCAGAAAATTAACAATTACCTACTTAGTCGATTTACCTTACATACCTACCTCCATAATAGTAATTATATATATATATATATATATATATATATATATATATATATATATATATATATATATATATATATATATATATATATATATATATATATATATATATATATATATATATATATATATATATATATATATATATATATATATATATATATATATATATATATATATGTATATATATATATATATATATATATATATATATATATATATATATATATATATATATATATATATATATATATATATATATATATATATATATATATATATATATATATATATATATATATATATATATATATATATATATATATATATATATATATATATATATATATATATATATATATATATATATATATATATATATATATATATATATATATATATATATATATATATATATATATATATGTATATATATATATATATATATATATATATATATATATATATATATATATATATATATATATATATATATATATATATATATATATATATATATATATATATATATATATATATATATATATATATATATATATATATATATATATATATATATATATATATATATATATATATATATATATATATATATATATATATATATATATATATATATATATATATATATATATATATATATATATATATATATATATATATATATATATATATATATATATATATATATATATATATATATATATATATATATATATATATATATATATATATATATATATATATATATATATATATATATATATATATATATATATATATATATATATATATATATATATATATATATATATATATATATATATATATATATATATATATATATATATATATGTATATATATATATATATATATATATATATATATATATATATATATATATATATATATATATATATATATATATATATATATATATATATATATATATATATATATATATATGTATGTATATGTGTGTGTGTGTGTGTGTGTGTGTGTGTGTGTGTTGACCTTTAGCCAGACATCGTAGATAATGTTTGTTTTGAGCTAAACCGATGAATGTGTCATACAAACGATCCTTCTCTGCCTTTTCACCATAAGATTTCTGGTCCTGCGATTTTCTCTCAACTTTTTTCTTAATAATAATTATAAGTTTCTTCCAGTGTCATCAACATTTTTTCCTTCATGCTGAAAATCTCCCTGTAGAAAAAAATAAAAAGCTGATAAGAAGTCAGTGAGGGAGACCGGTGCTGAATATTTACTTTTGAAGTGACTTATTACTGAGTGATGATATTATCTCTTCAGCGGTATCGACCTCACAAGAGTCATGGAAGAGCGAGAGCGATCCCTTTGATCGAGGAGAACCCCATCCCTTAGACGTCACTGATTACATCGCGACAGTTATTCCACTTGTAATTTACATGTCAAATGATCCAGAAGGGTTTCAGAATGACCCTCGACGAATTCTCAATCAGAATCTTCAAATATGTCAACAATACTTCATTCATTGTTTTGTATTAGTCTTTTAATGACCCACTTCTCGGTTCTTTATGATTATTGGTTCCAAGAACTTGAAGTCTTTTTCTTAACTTTCTTTTATTCATTATTTTTGTGGGTGGTCGCTAATGACAGTCATTAAATCCATAGAAACATACAATCATTGTTAATCATTATTTTTATGAATGTTTCTAACAATTAGTCAAAATAATGAAAGGTTTTCCCTTGCAGAATATAGCATCTGACGCTTAAATATAAAATGAAAAAAAAATCCTTACAAATTCATTCATTATTCCCTTTAGCTGCCTCTACACCACTAACCTCTGTTTTAGCTTCCCACATTTCTGGAATAACAGTTTCTAGAGAAACTGAAAGAATGCACCCTAAAACTGTCTAGAAAACTCAGATAAAGAATTTTTCCCTTAACAATTAAGCCACTGGGACAGCAGATGATGACGTCAGTGAAAACAATTTGTTGGGAAAGGAAATATTAATATTAGTGTTTTTTTTTTTTTTTTTTTTTAGCGAATACTGGTTTCATATGTGCCATTCCCTCCAAACATTCAATACATAAACAAAGTATCATGGCAAGGGGTACGTCTGTTGAAATTACAATATTAAACCTGTAACTTACAGTGTGAGAATCTTTGTTTGCTAGGCATTTAAGTTTAGTGTTGAATGCGTTGAATAAAATGATTACCTCCTTGTTTGATAGATATTTGTTTGGTGATGTTGGTACATGCCGAGAAATTTCATGATGATGTTCCTCATTGGACGGGTTGGTATCGTTCTCGGCTAGCACTCTGCTGAGCCCGCGTTCGATACTCCCCGACCGGCCGATGAAGAATTAGAGAAATTTATTTCTTGTGATAGAAATTCATTTATCGTTATAATGTGGTTCGGATTCCACAATAAGCTGTAGGTCCCGTTGCTAGGTAACCAATTGGTTCTTAGCCACGTGAAATAAACCTAATCCTTCTGGCCAGCCCTAGGAGAGCCCAGTGGTCTGGTTAAACTAAGGCGTACTTAAACATGCTGGTGATGGAAAGCTGCCAAGGAAAGTATTTATTTCACAAAGTATTTATTTCACACAGCTACGAACCAGAGCAAAAGCTTGCTTTAAATTAGTAATATGGTCGCGAATATTGGTACTGGAAAAGAATCTTATGCTCACGAGCGATCAGATGAACGATGGTTAAGACTCGCCCTTCTTCCTTCCTTAGACTCCCTGAAACCTCAGTCGACAACACCTAGCTACCGTTAGCCATTCGAAAATCCAACAGATGATCCGGTACATGAGTGAATGGCAGCTCCACAGTCGATTTATGTAAGTTTGGGCTCCATCCTTGGGTTACTTTAAGATAAACCTTCAAGATTTAAAAAGTGGCAATTTTCGGTTGTTCTTATTTACTTATGATTACTAGGAAGCTATTTAAAAGAATTAAGGTTCTATTCGAGGTTCAAAAAGGTTTTATCCTCTTTTTATGGTACTTTTTGAATATATGAATGATTTGTATAAAGTTCCTCATTTCGAAACGTGTTTTATTGATTTAAAAGATTCAATAAAGTAAGCTAGTAAACTGGATTTAGATAGTAAATTATTTTTCCTCAGTTCCATCCATCAAGCACGCCTGTCATCTTTTCTATATGAACAGCTTATCAAAAGCCTCTCAAATCTTCTTGAAATTATTTTTCTCAAGATGAATTCAGTATTCATAAATCGTTTCATTTTCTAGAAATATATATACATATATACAGTAGATGTGTATGTTCTTAAAACCTCTAGAACACGGGATTAATATAGTCAGATACACAACAGGAACATTATGAAACACTGGATATGAATCCTGACCGGTTTTCCAATTAATTTTGTAAAACATCATTATATATATATACTGTTACATAGTGGTAAAACTAAGGTAACTTATATATATAATATATATATATATATATATATATATATATATATATATATATATGTATATATATATATATATATATATATATATATATATATATATATATATATATATATATATATATATATATATATATATATATATATATATATATATATATATATATATATATATATATATATATAGTGAATAAGTGAATGTATTAGCGGTTGGATAAAATATTCACAACTGACATTAGAATAGAAGGATGTCAGTACTCAGTTTACACATCTTGGTCACTTAAAAGGTTGGGCTCACACTTTTGCTGTAGGACCAGGCAAGCTTCTTCCCTAAAATCCACAAAATTTAGATATTTTACTTTTTACCAGATACTTATGTAATTTTCAAGAACCACAATAGCCTCTTAACTTTTTTATTTCCTCACACTAGGCTTTGTAGTGACAAGCATTAAGTGTGAAGAAACTGAAAGGTTAAGAGGCCACTATGGTTAATAAAAATTACATACTTATCTGGTAGAATGTGACCAGCAGATTTTAAATACATACATACATACATACATACATACATACATACATACATACATACATACATACATACACACACACACACACACACACACACACACACACATATATATATATATATATATATATATATATATATATATATATATATATATATATATATATATATATATATATATATATATATATATATATATTTACTGTATATATGCATGTGTGCATTTTATTAGATTTGTAATCACATTCACTGCAGGCACTTTCATCTGTTACGTAATTCCTCTTCCTGCCCCATTTAGCCAAATCAGCTAATTTTTTTTTATTTAAAGGCTTACAATCTTGGGATAAATAAGAGTAGATTTAAGTAGTAAAGTTATACATAACCAGAAGGAAAGTTATTTACAATTATAAACTTTTATAACCTATTAATTTTACATAAAAAAATTAAAAAAAGATAAAAAAAAAATAATTAATTAGTTAAAATTAATGTTCTCATGTTTCAAAATTCTAATTTTTCTAAAAATGAACCGTAATAATTCTTTATTCTGTTACCGTGTATTAAATATAAATCTCTCCTGTAATTATTAATAAGTAACCTTATGATATCATTTGCAATCATATTCAAATCATTCCTAGTACACCATATCGTATATATATAAGAACACAATAAAAATACACACACATTCTTCCTACAATTATCTTTGGTATTGAAGTCAAAATATAAAAATTTCATATTGTTTTCTGGATCAAAATTACAAATGTTTTTAAGTACATTTCTCAGCCATTTGAAAACTGGTTCAGTTCTTTTACAAAAATAAAAAAAGGTGAATAGCACTTTCCTCTATATTACATATTTCACATAAGGAATTGCTTGATAAATTTAAAAAGTGAAGATGTTTTTTCACTGGTAGTACATCATGAAGATGCTTAAAGATAATCTCCTTTCCCAAGAACCGGTCAATGTCACAAAATTCTTCCATATTACTTTCCAATCAAATGAAGGATATTTGCATACTACAGATATGTCATGTTTGTTTAAAATACTTTGGTAAACACTCTTATTGGATAATATTGGAAAATTATGAACCTCCTTAAGTTTAACTATAAAGCCAATAGTATAACTGTAATATGGTGTGGGATAGCAAAATATTTGTGGAGCTTTAACATCTAAATCAAAGAACTTACGCAACCAAAAATAACAATAATGCAAAATTAAGCTCTGAGGACCCTTATTCAATATGACAGTTTTTAAAAAGGTATTAACAATAATAGCATTAGCTTTAGCTCTCACATCGAAAACAGCCAAACCACCTTCAGTCCTACCTCTGTTCATTGTAGATCGTTTAATTGGTTCATATCTACCACACCAAACATATCTATAAAAACTAGTTTCTCAACTCTGATGCAATATTATGAGTCAAAGGGATACACATAAGCGATATACCATATTTTTGCCAGAGTGCACGCATTTGCATATGACGTCCCCTGGAAAAGGTTCAATTTCCTTGCGTGAAGCACTTTCAAATGGTTATCTATTTTACTTATGACATGTTCCCAATTATTCTTTAGACTTTCCTTATAATCACTGCAATGATGGATACCTAGAGTGAACAAAGAAGCAACATCCTGCCTTATCCATGTTAGGGCCAGTCCCTTTATTCTTCCAACCACCCATACTGAATAGTCTTGACTTTTTATTCCTATTAATTTTGCTATTTGTAGCTAATTCAAATTCCTGCACAATTTTATCAACTTCTCTTAAACTATCTTCTGATGTGATTATAATATTATTATCATCAGCATAACCAACTGTTTTCAGAGTAGTGTAATCAGGTAAGACTAAGGGTTTCACATTAATATTTTCCTTAATTGCTAGAAAAAACGATTCTTGATAGATTACATATAACATCATGCTAAGTGGACATCCTTGTCTAATTGACCTTGTTATTGCGAAAAAGGCAGTTGTATTATTATTTACACACATTGCACTTTCTATTTGATTATATAGCATGCTTATTTTCCCTACAAATTCGTCTTCAAACACTAGACACTTCAAATACTTAAACAAAAATTCTGTATTTACCATATCAAAAGCCTTATACCAGTCTAATTTAAGAAAGACAGCGTTCATATCAATAGAATTAACATAATACATAACATCCCTGATCAACTTATTACATTGAACAATGCCTCGTCCTGGAATAGAGCAAAACTGACTAGTATCAATCACTTTGTCTAACACTTCTTTCATACGAATAGCTAAAAGTTTAGAAATTATTTTATAATCAACACAAAGGAGAGAAATTGGTTTCCAGTTCTTCAGCTCTTTTTCATTTCCGCCTTTATGAATAAGTGTAATGACTCCTTTCCTTTGCGAAACTGAAATCAATTTATTTCTCATTACATACTTTACCAATGAAGAAAATTCATCCCCAATTACATCCAAATTCTCTAAATAAAACTCCACTGGCAAACCATCGATTCCAGGTGTACGATTCCTCTTAAAACCTTTGATAACTTTCAAAATTTCCCCTTTTGAATAATCCTTGTTCATCTCTTCCCTATCACTGTCATCAAGCTTTATTTTTAAGAAGGATAAAGACTTTTCTTGCATTTCATTATTAACTGGCCTTGAACTATATAATTCAGAATAAAAGGAAATAACATAATTATCTATACAAGCCGAGGATTGAAGTTTATTCCCCTTATTATCTTTTAAACAAGTAATTACTTTCTTCGTCATGAATTCTTGCTGTTTAGCTATTACAAATTTTTAAACTTTCTCATCATTTTGAAGATTTAGCAAACGGGGTCGAACCTTGATACCTTCTGCAAATTCATCCCTTATTTCCTCAATTTTCCTTTTCACATTATTGATTTCTAATATGTTAGGATTTCCGGTCTGATAAGAAGCCTCATATAAGTATTGTAGTCTACTTTCTAACAAGTTTAAAATAACAAATCTCTGTTGTTTCTTAATAGAACAAGCTTTCATATAAAGCTTTTTAACTTCCTCTTTAACCAGAATATCCCACCACAGTAATATATTAGCCTAATCATCCCTTTTCCTCTGTAACTCAGTCCACTTTTGTTTAAAGTTTTCTTTGATTTCGGTGTCTGTTAGAACTGAACAATTAAGCTTCCAGTAGGATTTCCCTAACTGTACTACATCAGGTAATCTTATATCACACAGGAAGGAAACAAGAGTGGTCCGAAAACGACACTGGAACAGTTTTAGTTTCTGTGACACTATTTCTGTCTATCTGCATATAAATCCTGTCCAGACGCGCTGCATAATTCCCTCTAACAAAGGTGTACTCGGGTAACCTATGACGGATGTTATGGACATCTTTTATCTTCACAGCGTCAACAATATTCTTCATACATTCGAAAAACAAGAATTTTTTAGATGGGAAGAGTCCTTGTCATTAATGATACAATTCCAGTCTCCCCATATAATCGCCTTATCACGATTATTCTGTATCAATGATAACAAATCCATCTAAAAAAATTCCTCTCTCTCTTCATGGAATTTATTTCCTGAATAAGCATATATATATTCACAATATCTATAACCTTGCTTTGATAGTTTAACGACACTTTACATAGTCTTGACGTTGGATGTAAATACACATTTTCAACTACTACGTCTATCTTCCTATTAACTAGTACTGCCGTCCCTCCCTTAATATTGATAGTTGGACTTAATATGATTTTATAAAACCTCTCCAAAGAACCAGAGAATTTATGGACTTCACATTATGTTCTTGCAGTAACAGTATATCTATGTTATTATAAATAATGAATGAATGTAGTTTAGCCTGCTTGTTAAAACTAGACAAACCTTTAATATTAAGGGTTGCAATACGTAAGAAGATAAATTTTTGAAATGATCACAAACGTTATTGCAAATCAACCAAGTTTTCTGTAAACATGGGAGCTTCTTCGGCACGAATTTCAGTTCCTGTATATTCTTGATATTCATCGTCTTTTTTTCCACTAAACTTGTTGTCGTCACTATTCCGTTTAACATTGCCGTCAGCATGTACTTTCCTCATTTTAGTCTCCTTCCCTTTCAACGTAAATGTCTCGACCGATCTTTTCAACCCTAGGGAGCCCTGAATTCTCTTAGGTAGTACCTTATTTTTTTTTTTTTTTTTTTTTTTTGCTGATTACTAGTTTCGTGTTACTCTCAATTGAAGAAACAATATCATACTCGTCGCTTCCATCCGTACTTTCAGCCCCTAATGCCGTTTTGATCCCTTGCGTTGAACCTTCATTGTAAGAGGAATTGTCATCTTCACCTTTCAGAACATCAGGTATATTTTCCTCACTATAGTTAAAAAAATGGAATAGCTCTTGACGTACCGAATCATCCGATTTCGAATCCACATGTACATCAGCCACGGGTTTGTTTATCAGTAATACATTTGGACTACTATTGTCCTTAATATTTTTCCCTCCTAAACCATAAAGGGACATATTAGGGGTATTTTGACACTGAGAGGTCATACTTCCATATTGAAGTCGGTAACCAATTCCATTGTATCCTGCTTCCTATTCATAACAGTACCCTCGATAACGTTTCCATTATCATTTTCCTTTTGGCTTAATGTCTTGACATTTTCACTAGAAGAGTCCTCCTGACGATCTTCCTCCTGACGACCTTCCTCCTGTCGATCTTCCTCCTGACGATCTTCCTCCTGTCGATCTTCCTCCTGACGATCTTCCTCCTGACGATCTTCCTCCTGTCGATCTTCCTCCTGTCAATCTTCCTCCTGACGAACTTCCTCCTGACGATCTTCCTCCATTCGATCTTCCTCCGTTCGTTCCTCCTCCATTCGATCCTCCTCCGTTCGTTCCTCCTCCATACGATCCTCCTGCCCTTGTCTTCTCACTTCTTTACTCTCCTCTGGTTCCTCTACCGAGTCTTGCGCTTGAACCTTATTCCCTTGTACTTCTTCCTGAACTTTATTATTTGCCTGGTCATTCCACGAATTATCCTTCGAATTGCATTCATTATTTTACATCGGTAAAATTGGAAACTCCTTTTCATTTTCAGTCACAATTTCTTCTGCAGTACAATTAGCAGCCAAATGGCCTTCTTTTCCACATTTGATATAAGTGAATGTTTGTCCGCGATAATAGAACCACAACAAAAATCTGCCAAGTCTCAACGTCGAAGGAATAGGTTTCTTTAGAACCATCAACGCAATTTTGTTACCATTGTTCCTCCCAGCTAAGGTGCCAGATGTATAAACCTGGTTTCTAATACTAAATACCTTACCATATGACGAGAGAATCTCACTTAAGTCTTCATTGGTTAGCTCAAATGGTGCATTTTTAATAGTGACAATGATTTTACTTGTTGATAGATTAACTATTTGAATGCTGACCTCTTTATTATCTAAAGCCAGAATACGTCCTTCATAATCTCTCATGATTCTCTCGAATTCTTGAGCTGCATGGTCTTCAAATTTCAACATTATCTTAATGAATCCAACTTGTTGAACTCCATAAATGTTCATAAAATTGGCTTGAATCTTCCTTAATATAACAAATACATCATCCGTGTCAGCACGCTCATTTTCCAGATATTGAATTCTAAAGGAGTTCTTCCTTCTGAAAAACTTCACCATTCTGGATAAGGCCATGGTGTGTTGGTTTATAGTTGGCAAAAACTGCGTTGCCATGGCAACCATAAGGAAATCGGGACGGGGTAGAACTTCTCTGAAGTTCCCCCGGCCTTAGAAACTCACTGTTACTTTCTTTACACTGTTAAATCACTGTCACTTTTATCTTCAAAACAATAACTGCAATACGTTGCACAAATATGCTCACTCACATGAGCTGAAACCTCCTTGGAATAACCAAAAGCACACCAAAAGATGACAGCCAAATTCAAAGAACCTTCTCCAGCCATTCAGTTTTGCCACCTCCAGGGCTCACACTTTTGCTGTAGGACCAGGGAAGCTTCTTTCTTTAAAATCCACAAAATTTAGATATTTTACTTTTAACCAGATACTTGTGTAATTTTAAGAACCACAATAGCCTCTTAACTTTTTGATTTCCTCACACTAGGCTTTGTAGTGACAAGCATTAAGTGTGAAGAAACTGAAAGGTTAAGAGGCCACTATGGTTAACAAAAATTACCTACTTATCTAGTAGAATGTGACCAGCAGATTTTAAATACATACACAAACCTACATACGTACATACATACATACATACATACTTACACACACACACACACACACACACACACATATACATATATATACATACATACATATATATATATATATATATATATATATATATATATATATATATATATATATATATATATATATATATATATATATATATATATATATATATATATATATATATATATATGTGTGCATTTTATTAGATTTGTAATCACGTTCACTGAAGGCATTTTAATCTGCTACGTAATTCCTCTCCCTGCCCCATTTAGATAAATCATCTGATTCCCATTTCTCCTCACGATCCCTGCTAGTGTCCCACAAATATTCCTGTATTCGGCTGTGGGTCCTGGAGCGTGAAATCGACTGTCAAATCTATTATGGACATATGCGGAAACGTCTGGTTGTATTAGTTTTTTTAGCTTTCAAAATTTAATGAAACATTAAAGAGAAATTCTAGATTCATGTAAGCCTAATTCAAAAATATATGAACAAAAGGAAAGTGGTAGTGATTTATACCATTCTTTTCGTTCACAGTCTTAAATCTAATAAGAAAAAAATAATGAAAGAGGATACGGACAGTACAAAACTGTCAATGCTGCTCAGTAACTGTTACCCAAAGTTTTAATGGTTACGAGTTCCTCATTGGACAGGTTGGTATCGTTCTCGGCTAGCACGTTGCTGGGCCCGCGTTCGATTCTCCGACCGGCCAATGAAGAATTAGAGAAATTTATTTCTGGTGATAGAAATCCATTTCTCGTTATAATGTGGTTCGGATTCCACAATAAGCTGTAGGTCCTGTTGCTAGGTAACCAATTGGTTGTTAGCCACGTAAAATAAATCTAATCCTTATGCTAAGTTCACACATTCACGTATCAAGGCACGCATGCGCACGCACAGGCCGGAATTGGTGAAACTTGCACATATGTGAGAAAATAGGCCCCGCCCAACTGGATACGTGTCACGGGACGATGTGCGTGATGCATGCGTATTATAGTGCGCCGCAAATGTACGCACTGCGTAAGGGTGACGTGACGCTGACGAACAAGCGGCGGCGCAGGCAGAAGTAGTGCGTGGCAGAGTACGTAACACCAACGTACCTATACCGTATGTGTTACGTTCTGCGTAACTGAGTTACGCAAACGTCACGTTGGCCCCACGTACTGCGGGGTTTAAACCCCAGCTATATAAGGGCCGGCAGCTGCACATGTGAGCTAGTCAATGCTGTAATACCACAGCGACAAGACATACTACCAACGTGCTGAAGCAACATGGACAACATAGCTGAAATGCGTCAACTCATAGCTATAGCACGTACGGATAGACCAGAATTGTTGCCACTTGTCATTGAGTATGTGCACGTCATGTTATTGCTGGAGCTTGCAATGATTGCTGCAAAGCACTTAGGGCAGAAAAAGGCACCCAAGGAGGGCGTGGGCGTGGCCGTACCTGCAGAAAAGGATGGAGCAAGGTCATTATGACAACCTGATGGCGGAGTTGTCAACCGAAGCCCCAGAGCTGTACAGAAATTTAACCGGATTGACAAGGACCTCTTCAATGAAATTGTTGAACGGGTCACACCCCACATTCAGAAGAAAGTGACATTCTGGAGGAAACCCATTGAGCCAGGCCTACGTGTTGCTATCACCCTATGCTTCCTCGCTACAGGTGATTCATACAAGAGTCTGCAATATTCGTTCCAGGTAGGCCACAACACCATTAGTCTCATCGTACCAGAGACCTGCAGGGCCATTGTTGCTGCCTTCGGGGATGAGGAACTGCAGGTGCCACAAACACCTGAAGCGTGGCAGGAGGTTGCACGGAGTTTTGAGGAACTGTGGAACTTCCCGCACGTAATTGGAGCTATAGATGGGAAGCACATTAGGCTCCGTAACCCTCCCAAGGGCGGTACGCATTACTTCAACTACAAGAAGTTCTACTCCATGGTATTACTTGCAGTTGCTGATGCTTCATACAAGTTCCTGTACGTCGACGTGGGAGCCATTGGGTCAGAGTCAGACGGTGGTGTATTTGCCCAGACCCGACTGGCAGAAATGCTGTTGCAAGAGGAAGCAAATCTTCCCCAACCGGATGCCCTGCCAGGTCAACCTAATGGATCTCCTGTGCCCTACTTCCTAGTTGGCGATGATGCCTTCCCCTGAGGAATTACCTTATGAAGCCCTACCCCAAAAGAGGACTTAGCAAGGAGGAACGGATTTACAACTACAGGTTAAGTAGGGCACGCAGGGCGGTGGAGAACGCCTTTGGGATTCTGGCAAACAGATTCCGAGTATTCCACACTGCAATATGCTTGAAGCCTGACCATATAGAGCCATTAGTGATTTCCGCATGTGTTCTGCACAATATGATCATAAAAGGAAATGCACGAAGACAAGAAGGAGATCAGGAGCACCCTGTCACACATGCTGTCATCCCTGGTAGCTGGAGGAGTGACCCGTCCTTAGGAGCAGCCCTTCCAACCGTGACCGGCAACACTGCAACGAGGGATGCAAAGGAACAGCGTAACTTGCTGAAGGAATACTTTTCATCGGCTGAAGGCTCCGTGCACTGGCAGGAGAACATGATTTAGTTACTCCCATGCATACCTGATCGTTGTAATTACTTAAATGTCTGTTCCTGCATATATTTTGGACTTATTTAAAATTCAATAATGTATTAATTCAGGATTGTTTTGGCCTGTGCATTTGTGTACTTTTGTTTATTTTAGTTGATTTAATAAAAGATATTGATCAAATCCATGATATATTACTCTCATCGATACTTGGTAATTGGGAAGAAGATAGAGTGGGACATGACTTTGCAAATTTATGTTTAATCAATATGAAACAAACAAACATATAAATAACAGAAAGAAGATGTAGTTATTTTGCCCTTTTAATAATCTATTTACATGGAATCTATTCTGATATGATATTTCTATCATTTTTGAAAGTACCTTCTCTTAACATTGTTTCTATTCTGTTCCTGTATTTAATTTGGACTTATTTATAAATCAATAATGTATCAATTCAGGATTATTTTGCCCTGTGCATTTGTGTACTTCCGTTTATTTTAGTTGATTTAATAAAAGATATTGCTCAAATCCATGATATATTACTCTCATCAATACTTGGTAAATGGGAAGAGGATAGAGCGGGCCATGACATTGCAAATGGATGTTTAATAAATATGAAACAATCATATATATAAATAAAAGGAAGAAGATGTAGTTATTTTGCCCTTTTTAATAATTTCTTTTACATGGAATGTATTCTGATATGATAATTCTATCATTTTTGAAAGTACCTTCTCTTAACATTGTTTCTATTCTGATTTGATAATTCTATCATTTTTGAAAGTACCTTCTCTTTACATTGTTTTAATTATGAGGTGATAATTCTATGTTCTTGAAAGTACCTGCTCTTAGCATTTACATTGTTGATATTCTGATATGAAAATTCTATCTTTTTGAAACTACCTTCTCCCCGACATTTTTGACATTTTATATGACTTGGTAATATTTGGCCTGTTGTCATTTTTCTTCTGTGCACACATGTTACATAAAGTATTTTGAACTTATTTCAAAGTCAATAATGAAATGTTAGTGTATTCAGGTTCATTTTGCCTCCTTTATTTGTGTACTTGTATTATAGCTACTTCATTGAATACATGATATTTGAACAGAGGATAGAGCTAGACATGATATTGCAAAGTATATTTATTTAATATAAAATATGAACATATACATACATAACAGCAAAAGGAAATACATCAGAATATAAATTAGCCCTGCAAATTGTTTAGGAATGTCGTGTCAAGCGACAGGTTGCTTAGGTCTTTCGGCGTGGATGTAACCAACTGCGCTTGCAGGAGCGCCAGCTGCTGTGCAGTGAGTGCCCGCTGATGCTGCGATGCCGACAGGCTGGCAGGAACTGCAGCTGCCTGGTAGTCCGCTGTCACTGCCATGGTGTGGGTCATCATGGCCCTCGACGGCACCGTGGAGCCCTCTTTGGTGGCACGGATGTAACGTTGGATGGCACCGAGCACCTCCATTTTCAGGTGCAGGCTCAGCTGTTCTGACACCTGCGCACACTCATCCTCGACCTCCTGAAAAAATTTCCTCCAGTAGAGGACGCGGGGGTTACGAGGAGATGGGTGGACAGTCGTCAGCATATCGTCCCGGAGGGCCTCTGCCCTCGTGAAGGCGACGTCGAACAGCTCGGAAACTTGGTGTTTCCGAGCCTTGGTTGTTGCTGGATCAACCGGAGAGGGCGTGGGCGTCGGTGTCGGGCCACCAGAAGAAACCTGAGCAGGCAGGTCCAGAACTTGGGCAGGAGGGCGGCAGCAGGAGGTGCGGCACAGCACAGGCAGCCTGTAAAAAGAGGAGCGACATATATGAGAACATGGTATAAAATGTACATTGAATGCATGGGAACTATGTAATAACGTTATATTCAGTAATAATTATGCATGGAAACACATTAAAACAAACATACCATGGGAAGTCCCAACACCTTTGGCTTCCTTTGACGCACAATGTGCGGCTTCAGGAAGTGGAAAATGTTGAGGATCCATTTCTCCTGGTCCGTCAGTCGTCTGCCCGTCCCCTGGCCACTCTTCTCCGCCGTAAGCCGCCCAAAACGACTCCTGAGGGACGTAAACCACGTCCTCAGTTCATGGCCGCTCACGGGAGGAACAAGTGACTGGCCCTTCTCTTCGAAGGCCCTCCACACCTTGGCCTTATCCTTGTAGGCTGTGAGGCCCTTGTTATAGATGAACTCGGCCTCGGTCTCCAGCCACTCGCCAACTAGCCTTTCATTTTCCTCCGAGAGGATCACTGACGGGTTCTTCTTGCGGCCTCCTGTAGGGCCATCTCCATCAGGAGTGCTTTCGGTGTCGGCGTCAGCATCCCCTCGTGGGCGTTGTCGTCGGTGGTGGTGGCGGGTCGCTCTCGTAGGCGAGGGCAAGGTCCTCTTCCTCCTCCTCTAGGTCGCTCTCCGTCACGAGCTCGTCGGCCTCGAGCTGCAGCACAACAGCATCACTGCCTGAAGGGGGACCATCAGCTTCAGGAGGCTTTGCGTAGGGGGCAACTCCAGCTGCCAGGGCTCCTGGAGTTCTCAGGGCCCCTTTCCTGGTTCCCTTCAGCATGGGTCCTTTGGACATCTTGGCAGCTGCAGTGAACGGCGAAGACGGAGGCGCTGAGGGAGATAGCAACAGGATGCTGGCCGAAGAAGCACTGACCTGGAAGCGCGCCGCCTGCCCCTTTTATCCCAGGTCAAAGGGTTGCCACATCTATGCGGTTGCGGGGGGGTGCGGCAGCGTTGCTGCGTCTACTCCCACGCCATTCTGACAGCCGCGCAGTGCCCTGGGGCAGCGTGTGCCCCCAGGTAACGGCGTGGCAGCTGCGCGGTCAGCCCGCGGGTGGCGCCACGCTGTGCGGGTCGGGCCACGCTACCTGACAGTTGACCTGGCCACCCCCGCAGGGTTTCGAGCAGGCAGAAAGGTTCCTGCCCCCCGGCGCACGGCCAGGTGGTCCGTAACGGTCACGCCGCATGCTGCCGCATTTACACAGTACTTACGGTACATTTACGTTGTGTTTGCGTTGTTTTTACGTACTCTCTGGCTCCGCCCCGTTTGTGGCCGTGCGTGGGCATGCGTGCCTTGATACGTGAATGTGTGAACGTAGCATTAGGGTCAGCCCTCTGTAGGAGAGCTGTTAATCAGCTCAGTGGCCTGGTTAAACTAAGACATAAATTAACTCTTTTAATGGTTACGTCTGTCAACAGTAGATAAATTCTCATTTTGTTTTAAAGTCTTTGTCTTTCACACATGCATTTTCTTATGTGGGTGTCACACTGTTTTCTTATCATTAGAGTTTGTCTTGCTTCCTTCAAATCCAAACAGGGATTGAACTAATGCATAACTTTTCAAAAGTCTCAACCATTCCTCTATCAGTCCTAAACCACCCACGGCCAGCCAACCTCGGCTCCCGTTACTTCACCTCTAGTTATCAGACAGGTAACAAATCATTCTTTGTTCTACCGAGCTTTGTTTGCTACCTCGCCTTAGATACAGTCCCTTGCATTTAATTTTTTTCATATGTACCACGCCTACGACAGTTCAACACCTCTAAACAAGATGTTTTTATCTCTTCGCAACTTGGCCAATATAATGCAGCGAGTGAGGCATCAGACTTCGTGTTTAGGGTCATCTAGTGAATTTCTTGCCACTTAAGAGGAAGAGGTCATTCCGAGGAGGCCATGGACGAATGGTTATTTACCCTAGACGGAGAGTTTTGGGGATCCTGTAACAAATTTAATAGACTTGGCTTCTGCTTGGGGTATGACGCAATCGTTTCCTTGGGATGTAGAAAGCAGGATATTTACACATTTATTTTATGTCATCTAAGATGACTAACTTCCCATGTAAGTCAACCACATTTTCGTTTTCATATTTTTTACATGAAGGCAAACTTTCCCTTCAGTTTGCAATGGAAATGTTTCCATCGAATGTCATATTCACACAGTCCCTCATGTATCTTGTTTATAGGATCTCATACATGTTCATGTATTTTACGCATTTGTCAATAACGACGTTAAACAGCAATATTATGAAATTGAGTGTGGGTTGTTTTTATTTAGAAGCATTGTCTTATTTCCAAGTCATATGGCACCTTTAGCATAAAAAATTATTAACAACTGTTTGGACACAAAATTAACCCTTTTTTTCTTTGATAGTCACATATGTTAACTCTGCCGAACAACTGGAATCCATTTTGATGAGTTTGCTCTACGATGGTGCGGTGACATTATGCCGATTTACTATCGCTAACTCATTGTTACTTGGTACCTATATATATATATATATATATATATATATATATATATATATATATATATATATATATATATATATATATATATATATATATATATATATATATATATATATATATATATATGAGCCACAAATGTCATTTAAGATGAACTTCTCTCTACCTCTGGAGTAATACTGAAGGGGAATTATAATTGATACGTGATAGTCACCTGGTGGACTCGAAACACTGACAGCAGCTATCTATGACTTAAGTGACGAGATCTCTTACCACTGGGCTATCAATAGAGGTATAAGATGATACCGGATTTGCCGTACAAGTGGCTGTGAGTTCAGGTATTTGTACTTAATGTCGGCATCAACCCACCTCACCAATGCAGCTGATTGATAAATTTGAAAGACGTTGATTTTTATGAGTTTCTATTATAACACCGAGATATTTTTAATTCACAATCATTATGCAACATGCCATTTAGCATCCAGTTTGCTCTACAATGAAAAAAAACTATCGAAGGGGAATTATAGCTGATAAGTGATAGGTAGTCACCTGGTGGACTCGTACAACTGTCTCCGACTTTAGTGACGAGTTCTCTTACCATTGTGTGTGTGTGTGAGTGTGTGTGTGTGTGTGTGAGTGTATCCTTGTGAGCGTGAGTGCAGCATGGTGCCATTCTATTTAATTGCCTAATGTTTCAAATGACATAAAAGGAAAAGGATACCAACCAGAAACCTATTATTTTTCCCCTGCACATTGAACTGCAAGTATTTCACTTACTTGTAATATACTGTTTTCTCTACCAGATGAATTTTGATCTTGTATTAAGTGCAAATTTCCAAGAAATCTCAGGAGGAGAATGTCTAAAATACATACTTGGTCCATGAATTGCCCAAAAGTAAAATTCTAATTACAGTGCTACGAGTAAGTGCAATGAAGATCTGGCAGTAAAATGATATGGAACCTGGTATTTCAATGGTGATTTGAAATACAAGCTATTAAGCACCACCTGCATGTCTGAAAACCAAATTATATGGCCGTAAACACTTCATGATTCCGGGAAAAGTGATATCCATCCATATACTTTCCAAAAATTTTTTATTGACAAATATACATGAATATTTTGGCACATATGCTATCGTCTACCCAAACATTCAGCCTTATATACAACAGTTAAATTTCAACATCGTTATTGTACATCAATATACAAAATATATATTACAGAATTATATGCTCACGTGTGCCATTAGAACAACAAACAACACAAGTTTTCCTCGGTTAAGAAAAGGATTATATATAACAGAATTTGTTGGGGTAAGAATTTATGACGTTAGAGGTGTGTTCTTTTGAGCAGTCCTTGGTCTTCTTGTTCAAGGGAAGTGATGAGGTCTGTATTGACTCAGTCACAGAGAATCTGTTAAGACCTCGTCGGTTTATTTAAAGGTTTAAATCCGATTTCAACACCGAATATTCCAGACACGGAAACAAACAGACATGTAAAATCACCATGCATTATCTCTACGTATTTCGTAAACGTCCCCACCGGAGGATATAATCACAGAGGATACATTCCCCAAATGGAAATGAAAGGTTGATATAAAACACTGAGTTATTTTATTTCATCGACCTATAATATTACTTTGAATAAAAAATAAGACACAATCAGTATTATAATGGTTTGCTCTGTTCTCCGACCAAGGTCACTGACTTCACCAGAGCCCTCTGCTGAAGGAACCCACGACGGCCCACTGTGACGACGTCACAGATAACGATAAGTAGACGGAAAGAATAAGGAGTGGCGAGGATGTAAGGGCAAGGTCCTTCCAGGAGCAGCAGGAGGAGGATGAGGAGGAGGAGGAAGAGGAGGAGGCAGAACTAACCTTCTCTTCGTCCCCTCCCCCCTCGTCTTGGCCTTCGTGGAGTGCCGCGTGTTTTTCCCCTGCGGATGAAATGATGCATAATTATGTTAGTACAGACACAGAAATGTGGACTTCGACCTGTCGCTAAGGAAAACATTCGGACAAAACGACATATAAGTGTGAAATTCCATCACTGGAAATGTTTTGCAAATGTCATCGATTTTAATTTGTTAAAGTACTGCTCGATTCTTCACTGTCATATTAAAGACTAATACTGAATAGGCACGTGAAATTAACACATTGCCTATTTGATAACAAAAGTTTATATCGATACAGAACTATTGCAGTTTTGAATTAAGTTTGAGCTTCTTTCAATCTGCATAAACTTAGCTAACTCAAAGTCTCTAGGTTCTATTTTATATTTTGTTCCACAACTTTTGAGCTAATTGGGATCGCCACACATCCTGTACTCACACCTCGGTTAGCTTTGCCATTTCAACCTTCCTTAACCCCCATGAAAAGGGCCGGAAACTCATAAACAGTCTCCAAATTTTCTCTTACATTCCAACCTATCAGTGGAAGTCTACCTTTCGTGGGGATTCTCATTCTATTCTAAACCTTCTGCAAATGCCTTCGAAGTGCATTCCATACTTTACCGGTTGTGCCATTCATCTCTTCTTATACTCTGTCATTATTTTTTACAATTTTTTTCACATACTTATAAAAACCATACGATTCAGTTTTTCCATCATTCATGATAATATTCTTTCTTTACTTTATCTGAGCTTTCCCTTCCCATTATAACATTACTAGTACTGTATTTTCACTTCACCTACCTACTCTAACAAACACTTTCAAACTCTCGCCAGTCTGTGATAGTTTTCCCATATTACTAGCCAACACTCATAGCTACTATCAGCCGCTTCTTAACTCATTTCCAGCACTTTTTACCCGACATATTTAGTCCTACGACCTCTTTTTTTTTCTTTTTTCTCCCCAAAATTTCTCGTCACTTCAGTCATGAAAGTATAAAAAACAATGAAGGCATGATACTCTTAAGCTTGAAACATGTTTTAACGACAAACTCTGTCCCATCTGCATATTCCGAGACTTTTTTCTCTCCTATAATTGTAAGTAAACCATATTTCCATCCTTCACTAAATCTCTTATTTCCTTATACAACACCGCACCTCTTATCATTTTGTCCTTTCTGGCTATACCAAAAAGGAGACCCTCCTACTGAACCAGTGATCCCAGATTTTAAATTTTTAGATTCCCATAAATCCCTTAATAAATAATCCTTCTTCTCGTTATATGCTATCTTCCCTTATTTCTGGCAAAAAATTTTTTTTTTACCAGTCGACTGTTATTTCAAGCACAAATCACATCACATAGTTACAGCCGACATAATTTCATAAAACTACTAAAGCTGTCATTATACTTTCTTATTATGTTTCGAAGAGCAGTCCTTTCTCATAGCTTAAATTGTCAAACCTCTTGATTTTTTCCTATTTTATACAGGCATGATACATTAACTTGCCAAAAATACATTCCAAGTTTCTTTTGATTTCTGCTCTCACGACGCTGTTCAGCCTCCATTCACACAAAAGCTTTTCTTCATTAATCGACTTTAATACTTGAAAAGAACCAACAAGACAGCACCGGTTCTCCTTCAGGATAAATTTCTCTGCAAGAAAAGGTCATTTATATATTTATTTTTCTCACGGTCTAACAGGCTTCACTCTTCTTTTTGCAGAGAAATGGATTTTCCTTATCCTGCTCCGATTTTTATCTTCCGCTTGTTAAAGGCGAAATATGAGAGCTGGTGGAGGGGGAGTTGTTAGCTATACTCGTCTCTCAGATATCCACTCGCCTATTTTGCTCTCTCTCTCTCTCTCTCTCTCTCTCTCTCTCTCTCTCTCTCTCTCTCTCTCTCTCTGTGTGTGTGTGTGTGTGTGTGTTTGTGTGTGTGTGTGTGCAGTAAAAATATTACGCTGTTATGTTTATTAATGAAACTATATTCTCTCTCTCTTTCTCTCTCTCTCTCTCTTAGAGTTAGTTGATATTTACATTACCTGCGTTGATTACTTGATTTCTGTTATTGGTGCAAAATCTCCGCTTGTTCAGTATACCAAACTCGCACATGGAAATCACAGTTTGTAAATGCATTTAAGTCGGATTGTAAGTTAAACCTGTACAATCGCTCACGCAAAGGTATGCCCAACTAAACACACACACAAGCTTACAATATATATATATATATATATATATATATATATATATATATATATATATATAATATATATATATATATATATATATATATATATATATATATATATATATATATATATATATATATATATATATATATATATATATATATATATATATATATATATATATATATATATATATATATATATATATATATCTATATATATATATATATATATATATATATATATATATATATATATATATATATATATATATATATATATATATACGTGTGTGTATAGAATTAAATGACTTATTTTTTTTACCTGCCAAAACATGGAGAGTGACATTAGTGGGTATCGCCTTGTATGGCTCACAGCGATAGGTTCCGGCATCGTCCCAAGTCACGTTGGCAATGACTAGAGTCGATCCGAATCGATGCTTGATAACTTTCATAGGTCGGTTCGACTCATAGTTGATCATGGTGTCGTTGTGGAACCAGAAGATGTAGGTCGGTGGTTCTGTTGCCTGCTTCACCGAACAGTGCAGTCGAAGTCTGTTCCCCGTGTGCACGTGCACCTCAGGGGCACCCTGGATGTCAGCATGCGCCTCTGAGTTGGGACAAAATCAGAATGAAAAATGTTGAAGCAGAACATTTCAGTGACAGAAGCACTACAAGTTGATTTTACTGTCAAGGATGATACAGCTATAAAAAAAAATCTCCTTCTACTTGTTTTTGGCTATGCAAAGGACTATAATCTATATTGCCTATGGTTCAATTCCCCGGCCGGCTGATGAAGCGTTAGAGGAATTTATTTCTGGTGATAGAAATTCATTTCTCGCTATAATGTGGCTCGGATTCCACAATAAGCTGTAGGTCCCGTTGCTATGTAACCAACTGGTTCTTAGCCACGTAAAATAAGTCTAATCCTTCGGGCCAGCCCTAGGAGAGCTGTTAATCAGTTCAGTGGTCTGGTAAAACTAAGGTATACTTAACTTACTTATATTGCCTGTGAATGTTATCCCACTTTTATTTATTATATAACTTTAATTATTGCTAAGTTAAGAACTGTAATGGGGTGGGCGGAATTAATCTTTCCTTGATTATGTAATTACAAAATTGGAAAAAAAGACTTCCATAAAAAATATTCACCCTCAAAACATCCATTTCGTTATACGAACGAGTTGCAGTCATCACTTCTAGAAGCAAAAAGCAGCACATTCCAACGCTCACGACATTATTAGACATCGTCTTGACGTAACTTTCAAGTCTAAACTATCGCTGATGGCATTACCACATCCACTACTCTCGATAACACTGCCTAAGGAAAATTTTATTTACTACCTTCATCATCACTATCCCCTTAACTGCTATCCAAAACCTTTATGGGGAGCAAGATCGTAACCTTATCATCATGTTTGCCACACTTACTGTGACTGTCACCTTAACTGCCATCAACAGCCTTTATGAGGAACATTCCAAGTACTTTACTGTCATCGCGACTACATTAACTGTGAACGTCACCTTAACAATTATCCACAACCTTCATTATGAACAGCACAAAAACTTTACAGTCAGCTGAACCATGCTAACCTTATCGTCATCTCTACCACACTACAGTATGTGACCACCATCTCAACTCCTATTCATAACCTTCATCCAGAACATCACAACAACCTTACCACATCACCACTGCACTAAGTGTAACTGATGCTTCCATCCACAACTTTCATCTGTGATTATTAGATTAAATGCCATCCACAACTTTCATCAGTAATTTTCACGTTAAGTGCCATCCACAATTTTCATTGGTAGTTATCATATTAAATGCTATCCACGACTTTCATCAGTATCAGATCAAGTGCCATCCACAACTTTCCTCAGTGATTATCATATTAAGTGCCAACCACAACTTTTATCACTGATTATCAGATTAAATGCCATTCATAACTATCATGAGTGATTATCACATTAAATGCCACCTACAACTGTCATCAACGATTATCAGACTAAGTGCCATCCACAAATTTTATCAGTGTTTTCAGATTAAATGCCCTTCATAGCTTTCATCAGTGATTATCACATTAAGTGTCATCCACAACTTTCATCAGTGATTATCAGATTAAATGCCATCCACAATTTTCACCAGTGATTATCACATTAAGTGCCATCCAAAACTTTCATCAGTGATTATTTGATTAAATGCCATTCATAACTTTCATCACGGATTATCTCATTAAGTGTCATTAACAATTTTCATCATCGATTATCACATTAAGTGCCATCCACAACTTTCATCAGTGATTCTTAGATTAAATGCCATCCACAACTTTCATAGACGATTATCACATTAAGTGTCATCCACAACTTTCATCAGTGATTATCAGATTAAATGCCATCCACAATTTTCACCAGTGATTATCACATTAAGTGCCATCCAAAACTTTCATCAGTGATTATTTGATTAAATGACATTCATAACTTTCATCATGGATTATCTCATTTTCATCATTGATTATCACATTAAGTGCCATCCACAACTTTCATCAGTGATTATTAGATTAAATGCCATCCACAACTTTCATAGACGATTATCAGATTAAGTGCCATCCACAACTTTCACCAGTGATTTTCATAATGAGTGTCATCCACAACTTTCATTGGTGATTATCAGATTAAATGCTATTGATTACTTTCATAATTGATTATCAGATTAAGTGCCATCCGCAGCTTTCATCAGTGATTATCAGATCAAGTGTCATCCACAACATTCATCAGTGATTATCAAATTAAATGCCATCCACAACTTTCATTAGTGATTATTAGATTAAATGTCATTCATAACTATCACCAGTGATTATCACATTAAGTGTCATCAACAAATTTCATCAACAATTATCAGATTAAGTGCCATCCACAACTTTTATCAGTGATTGTCAGATTAAATGCTATCCACAACTTTCATTGGTGATTATCAGATTAAATGCCATCCACAACTTTCATCAGTGATTACCAGATTAAATACCATCCACAACTTTCATCAGTGATTTTCACGCTAAGTGCCATCCACAACTATCATTGGTGATTATCAGATTAAATGCTATTGACAACTTTCATAACTGATTACCAGATTGAAATGCCATCCAAAACTTTCATCCGTGATTATCAGATTAAATGCCATTCATAACTATCATCAGTGATTATCACATTAAATGCCATCCACAACTTCCACAGACGATTATCAGATTAAGTGCCATCCACAACTTTCATCAGTGATTATCAGATTAAATGCCATTCATAACTTTCATCAGTGATTAATACATTTAGTGTCATCCACAACTTTCATCAGTGATTATCAGATTAAATGCCACCCACAATTTTCATCAGTGATTATCACATTCAGTGCCATCCAAAACTTTCATCAGTGACTATCAGATTAAATGCCATTCATAACTTTCCTCTGTGATTATCACATTAAGTGTCATCCACAACTTTCATCAGTGATTATCAGATTAAAAGCCATCCACAATTTTTCTTGGTGATTATCACGTTAAATGCCATCCACAACTTTCATCAGTGATTATCAGAATGAATGCCATTCATAACTATCATCAGCGATTATCACATTAAGTGTCATCCACAACTTCCATCAGTGATTATCAGATTAAATCCAATCCAAAATTTTCATCAGTGATTATCAGATTAAGTGCCATTCACAACTTTCATCAGTGATTATCACATTAAGTGCCATCCGCAACTTTCATCAGTGATTGTCACATTAACTGCCACCCACAATTTCATCAGTTATTATCAGATTTAATGCCATCCACAACTTTCATCAGCAGCTCTCAAATTAAGTGCCATCCACAACTTTCATTAGGACCGCCACAGGAACTTTACAATCAACATTGCCACATCAACTGTGACGTTCACCTTAGCTGACGTCCACAGCCTTCATCAGAAACACCACGAGGACTTCACCATTCATCACAGCCATACTCGCTGTGGCTGTCACCTTAAGTGATTTTCGCTGCCTGCATCAGGAACACCACAAGAACTATACCACCCTCATTACCTTATTAACTGATTGTCATCCACAACCTTCATCAGGAACACCACAAGAACCTTACCATCATCACCATCATATTACCGGTCACTGACAGTTTAACTGCAACCTAAAGCCTTTAATAAGAGGGCCACCAAGACTTACCAACGACATTGAGGGTGAAGAAAAGCGAAGTGGGAGGGTGAGTAGTCAGCTGGCATTCATAGAGACCTGCGTCGGATTTTCTCACTTCTCTGACTGACAATTCCCACAGCTGCAAGGAAGAAGATCTTTAGTGGACGATTTGTTTCTTCGGTGCTTTGCACTTTTTAGGCAATTTATTAAAAATAGACATAGAGTCTTAACACTTCAAATGTGATAACTTTCATTCAAGAAATGTCATTTATCATGGAAATAACTATAAAATTTATATACAAATTTTTCCTGATAAGTATGGATGTGGGTACGGGAAGAACGAATCTATTGATATAGTAGACTTTATGGCCCATACCATTAACAATAATTTATACAAAAAAGTCACTTATTCTGAAAATAATAACATACAGAAATTCTTTAGTTATAAAATCACCAGATCGATATCAGCTTTATAATATATTTTACAGTAAATGATTTTGCCTGCAAGATATGTTTTCAAGGGATTTCGAGTAATTAACAGAATCACGCTCTCTCTATAAACGTAGCTGATAACGGCTCCTTGCGAATGGGGAACTGATAACTGAACACTGAAATATTTTTAAGTTCATATTCGTAATCCTAATTATTGTATATTTCACTCTTGGTTTTCAAATAACATATAAATCATTCAGGAAGAAATATTATTTGATAAAGGTAATGTTCGATTAGTCTGCAAAATAATTGAGAATAATAAGGAATAAAAATTAAGTCTTAACTTAAAAAATAAGTAAAGCGGTTTTAAATATTGCAAAGCATTGACTAAATACCAAGAAATTAGTAATGCATGTTTTAGTTTCTTTAAAAAACAATTAGGAATGAGAGAGACCAGCGAGTCTGAAAATCTAAAAGATCAAAGATCAAGTTTTTCTTACCTTCTGGTGTCTGACGTGGGCCACCGAATACCTGGCCTCAGATGAGTACACTTGTCCCCCTGCAGTCAGCAGGTGATCTTCATCTTTTTTCAACCATATCACCTGCAAATAACAAGAAACCCGGGTATTTCTAAGGTATTTGAACAGCAAATAGCTCTCCAAGTCGACATAATCTATTGCAGCTCGCTTCGCCATTCAAGATGCTCATGTGAGTTACATCATAGTGATGTGTGAATACAGCTATAGAGGCCCTAATATGATTA
>NC_089786.1:25218036-25220536 GCF_040412425.1 Macrobrachium rosenbergii
AAAACTGCACAGCTGCTCTAAGAAGTATTAACGTTGGACAGCAGCACTCAAAAGAGGATGAGGAAATAGAAGTAAATTAAAGGCTAAAGAAGTAGTTTCAGCTAGTGGCAGAAAGGACGCTGCCAACACCCTTTAGAAATCCGTACAGCGTGCCATGTGAGGTGCACTGACGGCACTACCCTCCTGCAGGAGAGAGAGAGAGAGAGAGAGAGAGAGAGAGAGAGAGAGAGGCGGAGGTGGTGAGGTGGGTTAGGATATGGGGGGAGGGGGGAGGGGGCCCCGCTTAGTAAAAGAAGATATAGTGCGTATTTTTTAAAGTAGTTTTTCTTAGATAACTGGCAGATGTGCTGCTCAATATACCTCATTTCAGCCTGAGAAATGATAAAGGCTTAAGCTGATAAGTTTGGCAGAAAAACTGAATTACAAAATGTGTCGATCAGCCAGCATTGAAAGCACGATACAGGATTCTGACGAACAAAAAATATGATTTACTAGAATCTCTCAAGCTAGATAACGTCCATTTACTAGAATATGAGTATGAAATAAAGAAAGAACATGAATTATATGGAAGGCTCTTATAAACTGATCATAAGATATATATCTTATGCGACAAATGTTGACTGATAGAGATAAAAGTGAAACTGTGCTCGCTTTATCCATTTAAAACCGACAGTAGCAACATTGGAAGAAATGGGAAAAAATAATTTTTGGAGAGAGGAAAAATGCAATTTAACGTAGGTAAAAAGAAGGAAGGGGAGATGAAATATTCATAGGGTTAATATAATAAGGGAAGTCTTAAGATGCAAAAAAACATTACCATGTAATCACGAAGGGTCTTCCATTTTTCCTATGTCTCCTAAGGTAACGAGAATAATGATATTGTGTGGAATGTTTAGTCTTTCGCTCTTTTCCCCGTTTCTTCTTTTTATTTTCAGTTTTTGTCCCTTTTCTAGTATTTATTTTTTTATCAATTTCTTCCCTTGTTTTCGCCATGTACTTTTCATATTTTAGTATATACTTATTTTGTTTTACCAATTTCTTCCCCTTTTTTCGCCTTGTACTTTTTATCAGAGATTTAAGATTTTCCATAGCAAGTCTCCCGCAGGCATGAAGCTGGAGCCTTGAACTCAACATCACCGAAGACGTGATCATTCAGGTACCCTTTACATAGATGCATCCAAAAGCACTATCCAGAGGTCGACTGATATAACAGACACCACCATGTTTATGTTCTACGTATCTTTTTAGTTCAATTTATCAGTCTGAAACTGTTGTTCCTGTATTTGAAACTGTGCAAATGTTAAAAACGAAATTAGCGCAGTAACAACAGGAAGTTGTCTTGATGATCATTGATCTACATTATTTCTTAGGAGCCGCAAAGCTGGTGTCTTCTATTTTGTCGCACACGTGATGGCCTCTCGTCTTGGCGTCCAGGTTTTGAGTCTTTCACTTCTACATTTCTAGCATTAACTCCTCATAAATATTTTATTTTCAAACTGAGTTAAACTATCAATATTTTTAGTGTTTATATACTTTTTAAAAGGTAACGATTAAATATGAAGCTAAAGTATTCAAATTTGTAACTAACCAAAAGCAAATTGCCCTTCAGAGTGTCATACAGACTGGGAACCTACTAATCTACAACAGTGTTCGATCGTAGCTGCTGAAAGTAATCTTGGAAATGAATTCGAAAAATCTTAAACCCTGCAGTTCGAGAGAAGCTTATTGTTTAAAAGCCTAATTCTTGGGCGATTTCCATCAAACTCGTTCCAAAAAATATAGGTCATGTAATATTCTACTAATTAAAATTAGTATTGCAATTATTACTTTTATTTCAGGCGTTACTACCACTGTCCTAACAACATCAGTAATAATAACAAAAAATTCAGAAGAAATGATCGTTATATATAGCAATGGTAAAAACAAACCTTGAGCTAAAGGCATAAATTATTCAAGATCCTGAATTCATTCAAAATATATACATAAAAAAATAGGAACTCCGTTGAAGCATTCCCTTTCTCAGACGAATCAGTATAACTGAAGGGATTACACAAAAGAATACCCTTTCCAAAACAATCTAAACCGAAATAACAAAATGATGCAGTCAAACGGAAAACATGACTACTAGAAAACTGAAATCGTAAAAACATTGATATTTAGCAAATAAAAGATGAGAAATGACATGAAGAAGGAGGTTAAAATGATAAGGCTCTCGGTTTTTAATTGGGAATTGACCAAGAAAAGCCAGCAACAGACTGAAAAAGAAATTAATGTGTGAGAATCAGGCAGGAGAAGGGTCATACTAAATCAAGGAAATCCACAATAAAAAAAAAAAGAAGGCGCGTTCACAACGTCAAAGAAAAAATTAGGTTAACCAACTGAGTTATAAGTTTAGAAATGGAGCATTCAAAGATTACGTCAAATCTACTGAAGTAAAAATGGAAGCATCCAGACGAAAGCAGATAAGTGGATAACAGAGACGTCTTAATATAATGACACT
>NC_089786.1:25230536-25240536 GCF_040412425.1 Macrobrachium rosenbergii
TGCAACGACGCAATTAATTTTAACTTTATCTGTAGTCCGTAAACTCACGCTAGTGCATATGAGAACAGACTTAACAGAATTGTCCTTTCCTCAAGATTATTTATCTTCATATATTCTTCAACATCAGTTTTTACAAGAAACAAAAGAAATGAGACGGCGTTTGAGGGAAGATTTCTCAAAGCTGCTATTCAAAATGAATTTACTTCTCTTTCCTTGAGACTGGACTACAGTTGATTCACAGATTGCCAGTAGTGTAAATATTAGCAAAAGTATTATGAGAGCAAACTTAAGATTAATTGCCCGACCGCCCTTCTCCCTGCCAAGAAAAGTGGCTTAACGAACGACAGGGAGGCTTCTACTCACTTAGCCATCACAAGAGAGCAAGCAGCACTTGTGAAGAGCATGGAATAATAATATGTACAAGACATTTATGGCGATGGTGGAAATTTCAAAGGCTGTGGTTGCTTTTGGGGAGGTCATGCAATGGCGAAAAGGATCCTCCCTTGCTTGCTAAAACATGAACCTGTTGATGGGAACAATGCTGAAACGGGAAGGAATCTTCTTATGGAGAGCTTCGGAACGAGGGCGAATAGCTTGCTTGAAATTCATGAGATGTTCGCGGAAATTGGGGACGAAATGGACTCTCATGCTCAGCTGGGATTAACTTGCAGATGTGAAGAGTATCTGATAAGGATGAATTTCTTGCCAGTTTGAATTTTATGACATATCAAGGGAGCCGTGAGATGAAGAAGGATTACGCATCGTGTAATTTTTCAGATAGTGAAAGAAACCTGGTGAAGCTGAATTGCCTTCTTTGACGCTTGTTGGTTATATTGTATAAACCTGAAAGGAATGAAGAATCTTTCTCAGCATTTAATTGTCAACATCATCAGAACGACATAAGAATGAAGCTCCTTTTACCTGTGCATAATGGAGTGCAGGAAATTTCTGAAATGAACGAACCCCATATTTGCTTGACCCGACTTTGATGGCATGACAACTTTGCATTTGCCTACAAGTTTCATGAAAGATTATACAACATTTGAGTAGTTTTTATGCTGTCAAAATTAAGTTATAATTTTATCTTATAAGAATAAAAGACATTATAGATGGCTGCATTCATATCCATGGAAATATCCATGGAACTGAAAATGTGAAAAAAAACCTTGTTCGTTGACATGTTCGATTTAATGGATTCAGTAGTAAATACTTTTTCCCCTCAGCGACGTCAACGAGGGAAAGAATATTTTGGAGAAAGTACATTCTTCTGATGGAAGGAATTTAAAGTAAGCATGAAGGATGACATTCTCTTGCAATTCATGTGGTGGTCATAAAGGGTCTTGTCATCGTTGCATGCATGGAAGTGATTCCCAAGGTATAGTGAATCGACATTAAAATAGAATATATAATCATAGAATATGTAATCAAGTGATTATGTCTATCTACACATACACACACACAATATATATATATATATATATATATATATATATATATATATATATATATATATATATATATATATATATATATATATATATATATATATATATATATATATATATATATATATATATATATATATGTGTGTGTGTGTGTGTGTGTGTGCAATGAGTGCAGTATGTTTTATATATGCATGTAAGAGTGTGTATTTAAGTGATTAGACATAATGACTTATATGATTTATTTTCCCATGCTTGTGAGCTCACATGAATATACAATACTGCATACATGTATGTGGTCGTGTACAAACATAAAAATTAAGTATATCTTAGTTTAACCAGACCACTGAGCTGGTTAACAGCTCTCTTAGGGCTGGCCCGAAGGATTAGACTTATTTTTACGTGGCTAAGAACCTACTGGTTACCTAGCAACGGGACCTACAGCTTATTGTGGAATCCGAACGACATTATGACGAGAAATTAATTTCTATCACCAGAAATAAATTCCTCTAATTCCTCTTTGGCGGCTCGGAGAGTCGAACGCTGGGCCAACAGCGTGCCAGTCGAAAGCTCTACCATTCCTCCGAAGAGGAACTGTGTACAAACATAAATAAATATATTTTCAGCTTCCAGAGAACAAAAGATCACTCCACTAACAAAAATGAGAACAGATTATGAAAAAATTATTTGCAGAAAATGAGATAAAAGCACAATCAGTTACATAAAAATAAAATATTTCATACAAAAGCTGACTTTCTTCGTTGAAAATTAACCATAACATTGTTTCCAGCTTATAACTGCAATAATATAAACCTTCAAGTATTCAAGTTCAGTGAGCTCTACAAAAAAAAAAAAAAAAAACTTACGTATACGCCATCTGTTAACGACAGGGAAACTTATTGGAAGTAAAACCTAAGGGTTAATGGTCCATCTACTTTATTCTACAGTCCCCTGAATAGAAGCTCTTGCAAACGATGTATAGCCTGACGCTTTGGAGTAACGTCATCTGACTGTTCAAAGATAAAAGAGGAGCAAACGAATATATGACTGAACAAATAATAAAATTGATAGACTAAATTACGAGAAATGCGATTATACTGTAGTCAATGAAAGTGTGCTGTAGGGTTTAGCCCGATTGAAAAAAAAGTGAGTTTATTCCAAAATTTATTTTAGTATTTCGCTTTAATATTACTGACAAGCGTTGTTGACAATTTATAACGCAGGAAATGAAGACACGTTCGGTGTCCAAGAGACGGCATATCACAAAAAAAGCGTAAATGTACCTTCCAGTAATTGCATTCCGAGAAGGAAGGCCCCTGGCGAATGAGAATCGCTACATTGACGTTTCCCGACCTCCAACGCCATCTGTTGACAGTCAGAAGAGTTGCTATTATACATTACCTCCAGCGCCATCTATTGGAAGCAAAAGAAGTTGCTATTGATCTTAGCCCTGCATATGCGTGATTCCAGTGCGGAAAGGTGAATGTTTGATGATTGCGGAACACCGCTAAAGATATGCTGATGAGGACGTTACGTCTGGAAAATCATTACTCAGGACCGTCAGACACACATACACACACGCACACGCACACATACACACTCACACAACACCGAGACGAATGTTATCGGTTTCAGCCGAGAGGCCCCTAAGAAACGGTGAGCAATCAGTGTATGTTTTATGACGTATGATTATGTATATACTTTTGCGTATGTCAGACGCATGTTTGTACGTGCGCATACTTGTGGGTTTATGTCTGTTATGTCTTTTCTTACATTTTCAGTTACAAGTTATAATCTATTGGCTGATGGTTGAATTCATTACCATGTATCATCACATTCGCGGAACTCGAGTTAAATGCTTGAATAAAAAAGAAAGCTGATGCTGCAGTGTAGCAGTCATGTTGGTAAATGTGAAAAATAAAGAAGGGCAAAATTAAAAACGAGTAATTATAGTTTAAACACCCTTAGGAATAATTGGTTGAATAACTTGAGACAGAAACATGGAGTACAGAAAAAGTGTAATAAAAAAAATTGCACACTACAAACCGGAACGAAAGTTTCGTTGTCAACCGTGAATGTCTGAAGTTTCAATAAACTTTTTGTAGTTTTTGGGTGGGTCGTTCAGCTGGGGAAACTGCTTAACTGTAAATAATGCATCTTTATTCATTACCAACTCTACAGCAACTAAGCTGCTCAGTATTCCGGGAAAATGAAACCCATTTAATCTCACGAAAATTCTAATTCCAAGGAAGATCAAAACAGCAAAATGCTCAAAACGAGTGAATGAAAGAAATAGCAGGAAACGCCCCAGCAAATGGAAGTGAAATTATTAATCGTTACTGAATATTTGGATTGTTGTATTTTGTCTTATTTAAATATTGAGCATTCTTAGTTCTTAACAGAGAAAATTCATTCTCTTTTCCACCTCAAGTCTTTCCCCCTAATCTAAACAAAGTAATTTTTTTATCAAAATACTCAGAAAAAATCTAAACCTTAGTGACTTTCATTCATTATTTCTTTTTTTTTTTTTCTTTTTAGAGGGTACTGACAACAGTGAGCCTTAAGCTGATTGCCATTGTCAATACCAGAGACTTTTAGCAGCGCCCTTTCGGCTCCCAGATGTATTACCTTCTGCTTTTAATTTTCACTTTTCCCAAAGTTTATAACTGTATAGCGGTCCTTTTAAGAGTAAACCCTTTAGGATAACATTTATGATTATGCCTCAGTGATTCCCTTAAAGCGCTCTCAGTTAACAGCGAGCTTCCGCTAAGGTAATTTTGCGTAAAATAAATAAGCTCATTTCGATTTCTCAGCCAGTGACTCTACACCACATTAACATTTTAACTTCCCTGGGATTCAGATGCCTGAGTTTTATCATTAAATGGGTTTTCAGTGTCCCTTATCATAATAGCATTATTATCACAGAGAAAAGTAATTCCAACTATCTAAGCTGGTGGAATATATAATTTATAGCCGTCTGCCACTTGTACAAGTGCTAATGTAATGCTTTTTGTAAGATACACACATACACTGACACGTGTGCAATTTAATCTCCTTCCAAATTCACTGGCAAAGGTAATTTTAAGGAATCATTTACTCTACCTCCGCAAGCCCTTTAGGACTCATCCTTCAGAAGCCTCGTCTTTGGAATGCCATTATCATTATTATGAAATCAGGTCTTCGAGAGAGGATTCTTTGAGGCTGCAGCTATAAGCGATATCATCCTCCAGATTTGAGTGACCTGAGTTCGCGATATTCTCATGTAAGCTTTCTACATTTTTTAGAGTAACGTATGACTTCCTCTAGACTGACTGAAACATGGGCAGAGAGAGAGAGAGAGAGAGAGAGAGAGAGAGAGAGAGAGAGAGAGAGAGAGAGAGAGAGAGCAAAAAAAAGATGTTATTCATAAAAATTTTGTAAATGAAATTATTAATATTATTTCTCATGAACGCATATAGCCTACCTAAGAGCTGTAAAAATACCAGGCCTTCCTCAAAAAGAAAATAATAAAATGAGAAAAATATAACAATGAAAAAACTTGTAGAGAGTGGAACATGAATGAATGCAACAATGAACACATTTTCAGCAACAATAAAAAAAACTGCAACAACAACTAATAATAATAATAATAATAATAATAATAATAATAATAATAATAATAATAATAATAAGAGTAGCATGAGTCTTCAAATGGAGAAACAAATCCACAGTTATGTGTATGTACATATATTTAAAGATAGATCTGCACAGAGAGCTTTCGGAAATCTGTTCAGATGTATCGTTAAATATATGTACATATACATAACTGTTCACTTGTTTCTCCAATAATAATAATAATAATAATAATAATAATAATAATAATAATAATAATAATAATAATAATAATAATGTCGTAATTTCCTAACACAAGTTCCCCTTGTACAGTCGGTGCACCCTACCGAAACTAACATGCCGAACAAATTAACTGGTAAACTTGTTTCATATTTCTTGCCACTGAAATAAATTCAAACAAACCCAACTCTGAAAGACTCCGGTGAAACTTAAGCTAACAGATTGCCCGGGATTATTACTGAAGTTTCTTGTAGTGTTTTATATCTTAAAAATATAAGACAGGTCATTAAATTCTCTCTCTCTCTCTCTCTCTCTCTCTCTCTCTCTCTCTCTCTCTCTCTCTCTCTCTCTCTCTCTCTCTCTCTCCCCCCCGGCTGTTATTTTCTTAAACTATATGTCACCTGCGCATGTGTAAATATAATGCCTCTTATTTGTATAAATGAATGGCCAGCTAATTAAAGTAAAAGAAGCAGTCCCTAACTAAGTTACAGAAACGAAACCTGGGTATCAAAGAAAATATTAATAATTCAAATATTTGAAAGATGGGAATATCAAATTTAGTGAAATTAAGAAGTCGTCATATTTTTTTTTTCTACGAGGTTGGTAACAATACGAACCATTTACACAAAAAACAGCAAATTTTCTGCTCTTAAAAAATTATAAGAAAATCTGAGACATAACCTGATTACCTCGCTATGCTCGCATACTGGAATGAGAACAATTAGTAGAGAACTCAATCAATGTATAATTGTACCAGTTTTCAATAGAACCACCTCATACATTCTCGAGAGATTTTATTAATATATATACAGATACTCCCAACAACATTAAACATCATCTTCCTACAACTAATGCAATAGATTGAGCAACAATGTCCACTGCAACAATCATTCAACATCGATGAGAATTTTGAAAACCTGATTTCCGCCAATTTTTATTCTATAACACTTTCCAGGAGACACTATAATCAGTGACTCTAAAGTTCCTGTTTTCATCAAAGGGAAACTTTTGTTCATCGTTTACAAAAATGGTCCGCGTTTTCAGGCAAAAGCTTGCATAACATCATTATATATTCTCGTCCCATAACCTCTGCACCCAAGCTCAAACATAGAAGGAGATAGACGAAAACTCATTTGCCATAAAGAAGAAAACTTTTTCTCAGTGAAATTTCTCTGCCGACGCTTTTCAACTTTTGCAGGAGATAATATCATCAGTATTATCAAAGTATTTGCCATAAAAATACACTTTAGTCGTCATTTAGAAGAAACTGTTCAGCATCTATTCTCTCTCTCTCTCTCTCTCTCTCTCTCTCTCTCTCTCTCTCTCTCTCTCTCTCTCTCTCTCTCTCTCGTAACGGAAGGAAGTGCATTTCCACTGCCCTCTCTTTACCATCAATCTATAGCATCTTCAATACCATTAAAAACTCTGTTCCTTGAAAACAGTAAGTTACACAGAACAAAGAAACTATTACTCCTTTTGATAAAAGGTGTCTTGGTTTCATTCATAAAGAAATAAATAACAAATTTAATGGATATTCACATCTTTCTACCTTTTCATTCTTTCACTTACTCAACAAAGTAAAGAGAAAATGCAAAAATAAATAAATCATCAATGATGAGGAATGCAAGATTAAAGTTTATTTAATAAACTCTGATAGCACTAAACAAGAAAAATAAAAGTCATGCTTTATTAAGCATAGTGGAATCCTTTTTTATATTGATATCCCAAAAGAGACGAATGGTTTATTTAAATGCTGTTTTATTACTGAGCTAACCGGAGTTCAACAGCCGTTTCAGACACCTCCTTAACAAGAGACCGTCCACACGACGCCATCTCCTTCGTAACGGACCTGGCAAGTCATAATTCACGGAGAGTAAAATCTGAACGACGTGTGAAAAGCTGTTCAACAGATTCCTTTCGTAAGCTCTCCCCTTCTCTTTAAACGCTCCTTTGTCGGATTCTCCCGAATCTCCAATAAACGCTTTTGTGGAACTGCCAATGCATGACGAGGATCATATTCCTAATTGGCAGAACGTTCGCGAGTAGATTTCATAAACGTTTATGAGTTCCGGATGAGGAACCATAAAGGCGCTGGTCTGAGTGAGGCAGGAGGGGGTGGGGGTCGGGTGGAGGATAATGAAGATATTACGTGGAAGACAGATATGACTTAAGGGGAGAGAGATACTAAGGGAAAGGTAATGAAGTTATAGCCGAAGGGAAGATATATATATATACATATATATATATATATATATATATATATATATATATATATATATATATATATATTTATATATATATATATATATATATATATATATATATATATATATATATATATATATATATATATATATATATATATATATATATATATATATATATATATATATATATATCTAAGGACCTATTCATGGGTGTAATGAAAATATCATTGGAAGGAAGATGCCGATTATGAGGACAGAAACACTAAGGTGAAAGACATGAAATTATAGCCAAGGCGATTGTGACTTGGAGAAAAGAAGTAACAGGAAAGACAGACATCAAGTTTATAAGAAGTGAAGGGCAGGCAGACATGGCACGGAGGGTCAGGTTGGGGGATAATGAAGATATTCCCGGAGGGAAGATATTATGACTGTCGAGGGAAGATACGAGGGGAAAGATAATAGATTTATGAGCGGAGGGAGGAGACAGACGAGTGGAAAGATATGATTGATGGGACTGAAATTCAGGGAAGAGATGGATGATGAAAAGAGTTTAAGCAGGACGGCCATGGCAGTAATTCCAAAACTTATTAAAAACAGACCATTCATGTGGAGTTCTGAAACAGCCTATATACTGTATATGTCAAAGAACAAGGATGAGGTGGAGTCGCTGGTGGGAAGAAGAAATAGTGACGATCATACGTATCCAATAGTACGCAATTGCAACACATCATTTGACCATTAAGAAGCCACCCAAGCAAAAGAAAAATTCTATACATTGTATGCGCATAATGATATAGGCTATATCTCTCAAACGCGAGTAAATATCAGATAGTTAACCAATTTAAAACGAGAAAATTTTTCTGAACCAAAAACATTAGACGAATTCAATAAAAGCGATTGGAGCCAAATAAAAATTGTTACACTTTTCCACACATATATATATATATATATATATATATATATATATATATATATATATATATATATATATATATATATATATATATATATATATATATATATATATATATATATATATATATATATATATATATATCGTAAATAGAAAAAAAAAGTTTGAAAAGCTGATTAGTTAACTAGAAAAATCCAGAAAATGGCATCATAAAAATCTCAGAGGGGATAGATATGATCAGGGAATACAACAACAGCGAAGAATTCGTGCAATATACTGACATAAAAAAGAGAACAGAAGTGAAGGGAAACAGCAGAAATAAAAGGAAATGGAAGAATGAAAGAAACGGAAGCTCTGGTGGAATCTTTTTGCTAGCAATAAAATTCTCCCCCTACCTCCATTGCGCCTTATAAAATTTATTTTCTTTTAAGATTTTCCTTGTCCCGTTGAAATATATAAAATTTACGGGCTGTGTGTGTGTATATATGTGTTTGCACCGCTGCATATGTCACAGTCAAATAGGACTTATCATTCAACCAATAAACACTATTATTCAACAGGGATTGCAGTACGATGGACTTAATGTGCATGTCTGCATAGCTGCATGTATGTATTTATGATTGTTCAAATATGAGAAATCATGACGAGATTAAAAACGGTGTCATCTTTTTAATTACCGGAGTAAATTAAACGCTTCCTCTTCGGCTTCAAGTTTTTAATGAAAAATCTGGTTTTGTGCCAGCCCGTACATTTTATATATTTCAGCCGAACAACGAAAATATTAGAAGAAAATAAACTCTATAAGGCACAATGGAGGTAGGGGGAGAATTTTATTGTTAGAAAAAAGATTCCACCAGAGCTTCCGTTTCTTTCATTCTTCCATTTCCTTTTATTTCTGCTTTTTCCCTTCACTTCTATTCTCTTTTTTATGTCAGTATATTGCACGAATTCTCCCCTGTTGTTTTATTCCCTGATCCATATCTATACCTCTGAGATTTTCATGATGCCATTTTCTGGATTTGTCTAGTTAACTTATCCAGCTTTTCTAAATAATTTTTCTTTATTTACGATAGTCATTATTGCACAAAAATATTGCATGTGCAGTAAGTATCCAACAGCCTATACGTTTACCATATATTTAACATAAGTGAACTTTGATTTCCACCTGCAAAACTTTTGACATTTCATTTGATGAACTAACATTTTAGAACGCGTAAAAATGAGTGCAATGTATCAGCGAATTCCTGTCAGTGAATTTCAACTAAATTAACACATGCGTTCATAGGATCCAATCAGTAATTAGTGCTTAAATGAGTGAGAATCCAGAAAAAAGTAATTATTGACCATTCAAAGGATTTTTGAGTCATCAAGAGATTAAGGTCTTTTTTTGATCAATGATATCGAGAAATTGCTCTACGGATCAGTTCATCAGTAATTGTAACGGATGTCCATGTGACGTTTCCTACATTATAATTCCTTTTCAATACAACAGCGAATCTTGTCGGGAAATGTCGAAATTCCACTTTATTACGATATTAGATTCCATGGTTAACATTTTATAATAAGTATTCCCCCGTCTCTCTCTCTCTCTCTCTCTCTCTCTCTCT
>NC_089786.1:25245536-25275536 GCF_040412425.1 Macrobrachium rosenbergii
ATTGGGATGCATGATTTTCCTCGATACGTTGTTTTTTTTCTAGAAAGTTCTGTTTTATTTATATAGTGTCTCCATTTCATATAAATTCAGTTCTTAACATTCTTCGGAACTTCAATTCGAAATTATATCAATTTAGATCGACTAACTGGGCGAATCATATGTCAAAACACCATATTTAACTCGTTCATGAACTAAATAATTTGCTCATGGCGCTGATGAAAGTAGGGAACATCTCAAAAAATGTCGAAGCTGAAAAGTGTGCTCAGTAATTTACTCGGACTCATAACCAACTGGAGAGAGACATTGCGATGAAAGTGAGACGTAGCAGAGGCGGCTAAACTCCCAGAGAAATCATTTCAAGCTTTAAAAAAATAGGTCATGTGACTGTATTCTGTGAACTTAACGTAACAAATGATCTGCAATGCAATACGGAATCGTCCAAAAAGGGTTAGCAAATTCATTCGAAGATCATTTACTTTCAAACATTTTAATTGCAAGACCTTCTTCAGCCACATTTCTTCTCTTTCAAGACTGGCAGGAATAAATGGAGATTCAGGTTTTTACTTGCCTCACATTTTTTGAGCTTTAAAAGAGTTTTTTTCTTTCTTTTGAGGGCTGCGCATTCTCATTTCACATCAAAATTTCTCCATCTTTCTTCAGGCTTGATCTTGATGCAAGTTTTCAATGTTCGTGCCTTCGAACTCCAATAAATCTACGAATTGCAATTCGTCGTCTGTGCTTGAATGCGGAGTTATTTATGACCAGAGGTTTCAAGTTTTCTTCTGAAACTCGTGACGCTTTTCCTTTTTACCGAAGATAAAAAATATGACTTTCATCACATTGCAAACGTATTCCAACAGGCCTAACCAAGATTTAATATGATTATATGAAAATGAAAATTCACTCCACCTCTCCTGCTCATGTATGGGGTATATGTGCTGAAGCATATTCCGTCTCTCTCATATATATAATATATATATATATATATATATATATATATATATATATATATATATATATATATATATATATATATATATATATATATATACAAATATATATATATATATATTATATATATATATATATATATATATATATATATATATATATATATAAATATATATATATATATATATATATATATATATATATATATATATATATATATATATATATATATATATATATATATATATATATATATATATATATATATATATATATATATATATATGTATATATATATATATATATATATATATATATATATATATATATATATATATATATATATATATATATATATATATATATATATATATATATATATATATATATATATATATATATATATATATATATATATATGAAGGTAAAAGACCAGTAAAACCAGCAAGGACTGCATAATGTTCATAGACCTGGAGATGGCGTATGATAGAGTCTCACACGAAGAGGTTTGAAGGTGTATGCGAGTAAAGGGAACACCGGAGAGCAATGTGAGGCTGGTCCATGAGACGTCTGAAGGAGCAAAAATGCACGTAAGAAGCAGTGTGGGATTAACTGAATGAATACCAGTAAGTGTTGGTTAAATCAGGGATCTGCTTTGAGTGTATAACTTGTAGACCCGATTATGGATGTGTTATCTCAAGGAGTTAGGGGATCAACTTCTGGTGCATGTTGTTGGCTGATGACATTGTGATATGCAGCAACAACAGAGGGGTAATGAAGTCAAAACCAGAGCAGTGGAGGAAGAGAAAGACTGAAGCGAAGGTGGATGGATGTAGTTAAGGAAGATCAATCACCTCCCTACCTATGTCTCATCCCTTCTCATCGCAAGAACATACCACTGCAGTCTTCTTTCCTGGGCCTTCTTTGAATGTTCTGCGGCTTTGGTAGTTGCTCTTATTCCTTCATTCTAAATCCTGTCGATTTTTGTCACTCCACACAGCCATCCATCTAAGCATTTTTATCTCTACCGCATCCGATTTTTTCTCTTACGTACTCTTTACCGGCCATGTTTCAGCCCCATATATCAAAGCTGGTCTCGTTACTGTCCTATACACTCTTAATTTCAGCTTTATACAAGACGACGGACGTCTGTCTCCAATTTTTCCATCCAGCCTGCACTCGTGTGTTATTTCTTCATCCAAATATCCATCCCCACCTACTACTGTTGAACCAAAATACCGAAATTTTTCTACTGGTTCAACCTCGTCCCTTCCATACTTACCTCGGATTATTGATCTTCCTGAACCTCAAGTATTCAGTCTTCTTTCTACTGATATATCGTCTGTCTTCCAGTACCTTCCTCCACTGCTCTGGTTTTGACTTCATTACCCCTCTGTTGTTGCTGCATATCACAATGTCATCAGCCAACAACATGCACCAGAGGAGTTGATCCCTAACTTCTTGAGATAACACATCCATAATCGGGTCTACAAGTTATGGACTCAAAGCAGATCCCTGATTTAACCAACACTTACTGGTATTCATTCAGTTAATCCCACACTGCTTCTAACGTGCATTTTTGCTCCTTCAGACGTCTCATGGACCAGCCTCACATTGCTCTCCGGTGTTCCCTTTACTCGAATACACCTTCAAACTTCTTCGTGTGAAACCTATCATATGCCATTTCCAGGTCTGTGAATACTGTTTGCAGTCTTTTCTGCTTTAACCAGTGTTTTTTTCCTAATATGTATGTATGTATGTATGTATATATATATATATATATATATATATATATATATATATATATATATATATATATATATATATATATATATATATATATATATATATATATATATATATATATATATATATATATATATATATATATATATATATATATATATATATATATATATATATATATATATATATATATATATATATATATATATATATATATATATATATATATATATATATATATATATAGTTTATATATATATATATATATATATATATATATATATATATATATATAACATATATATATATATATATATATAATATATATATATATATATAAACTGTAGACAAATTGTTTATTATGTAAATCAATGTGTATCTATTATAACATACAAAATCTCAGTGGTAATAACCGTAACTATATTTCATCGGCTCCCGACCGACTGTAGACGAATTGTTTATTATTTAAATTCGACTTCGGTGTATGTTATTCCCGAGGCCTCATGAATCTGCTACTAACTATCATGTATATATACATTACACACTGTGTATGCGTATGCGTATGCGTTTTTATGCATATATATTTATAATATATGAACGTATAAATATGCATTTAAACTATATATATATATATATATATATATATATATATATATATATATATATATATATATATATATATATATATATATATATATATATATATATATATATATATATATATATATATATATATATGTTAGTGTGAGGAGAATGCGCTTGTGTGTGTGTGTAAATATATATCAGCGGAAATCATCAGTCATGTTCGATATATTCATTAGAAGGAGACAAAGGCGACGTCTTGTGGCAATTTCACAGTGCCTTCTTGGCTGCATTTCGTGGCCAAGCTCATTATCGGAGCTGTGAAAAGACGAATATATATAAAATATAATAAAGACGCATCCTAAAACTATCAATATACATTTATTATAAAATCCACAAAAGAAAAATGCTAAGAAAATTGCCATCTCAAGCCAAGAGAAGACCAGTGACTAGAAGAGGAGGAGAAAGGTCCCAAGTATATAAGGTAATGCCAGGTGAAGAGGGGCAGCGGTAGTTGATTGTTCAGTTTTGGAAACATTGTTTTTATGAAAAGCGATTCGAATGCAGAAAGCTGTTGAGGGGAAGAAGCCCTTGTAAGGATTTTGAAATGTTCATACTCGATATTAAACTTGCCTTCCTTTGCATGTTCCCGAATACTCGAGAATTCTGGAGATGACAACTGGACACCTGTTCCATAACTCACCCCCTTGTGGTTGTCTGTGCGGACTTTAAGAAGATTACATCTGGGACATGGAAATAAATATAAAGCATTGGATATCAAAAGGGGCCTCAATGTGTCCTTGTATCTAAATAAAGACCCAGTAGTTAATTTGTTTGTTGTTGTTGCTTGGCGTTTTAAGGCCGGACAGTGTTTTTGCATTAATAGTTTAACTTGGGTATAAAGCACTGGATCGTTAATAAATGCGACACTAGCAAAGAATGGCATTCTTGGTGCAACTGGTCTGTTATTTTTGCCATTAACTTATTATTCAGCGACTTATTAAGATGTTTACGGAAAATATTCGCTGGTAGCAGTTTTCTATGAAGTATTGTTGTAAATTAGTTGTATAAATATATATATATATATATATATATATATATATATATATATATATATATATATATATATATATATATATATATATATATATATATATATATATATATATATATATATATATATATATATATATATGTATATATATAATTTTAGAATTTTCCCGTTGTATATGTTACGTTTTAAGTATTTACACTCTTTAATTTTCTAGCTTTGAGGATGCATCATGTGATGTGAAACGTTGGGATAATGAACTTGATCTTGTGAGAGACCTACATGCCTTTACCTCTTCAACTTGAGATGTTTGTCGGGTCTGTTTTCCCTGCGATTCTTCTGTTTATGGTCATTTCTCTACAAGGACTGGACTTCATGATGTTAAAAAACTTCTTCTTTGCCTTCCTATTCATCTCCCGATTGAGATCTCGAGGAATGAGTAATTTCCATGAATTAATAAGGAAAGATACAGCCCACAGTTGTTAAACAATTCCGCCTTCTTGAAAAGTACGCTAAAAACCTGGAAAAGACTGTATCGCTCAGAAATTTGACTTGATACGATTACAAAATTATTAGAAACTGAGATAAATTCAAGGTATAAAGATTTAAAGAAATTTCAGACCCTAACATACAAGGTTTATTGACGTTAATTGATAATTTTATATTCATCAAACTATTTAATAATGTCCTGTTTATTTTTACACAGAACGTGGAGACCAGTCACACTAGGAAATTACAAGGTTTAGACATATCCATTACTGTTTTTAAAAACAATATAAAATCTGTTTTTAATATTGTCCAATCGGGTTTTATCAAAAAAGGAAGAATTTCTTCCGTGTTATAAACAAACTTCCAACAATTTTTCTTGCCGTTAGAAGTTTTGTTCCAGAAAATATCTAAATTGCCTCTGTATAATAACGCCGAGGACTTGAGGTCTCAGTTATCAGCCTTAGCCCATCAAACGCATAACAACCTTAAAACCAGATGGTCTCCCTTTTTCAGAAAGGAGGATCTACATATTTTGATGGATTTGGTCAAAGACGAAGATATAATTATTTTGCATCCTGATAAAGGTAAGGGAACTCTAGTTTTAGATAAGCAGGACTACATTCATAAAATGCACTCAATTCTCAATGACTCATCAAGATTCCAGAAACTGGAAACACCTAATTTACAAAAAGTTACCAAAATAGAAGAGAGAATTAATAGGTTTCTCAGAGCACTCAAACGTGACAGCACCAAAGATGGAAACATCTTCCAAAAACCTCGTTGCAGGTTCAACATACGGGATCATGTATGGCCTTCCCAAGATCCATAAGGAGGGTGTCCCACTTAGACCTATACTTTATTCGTTAAATATACCCAGTTACAAATTTGCTAAGTATCTGGTTCCATTGTTAGAACCTCTCACTAATGATAATAATAACGTAAAAGTACTGTCGATTTCAATTAGGATATTCTTAAGCAGGACTCTGGCCTTTTTATGTTCAGTTTCGACGTTGAGTCCCTGTTTACTAATATTCCTGTTAAGGAGACGATCGAGATCGCATTGAACAAACTTTTTCCATTTCCCGATTTTCTTTTTAACGGTTTTAATAGACCTTTATTTCGGCAACTTTTAGAATTGGCCGTGCGGGACACGGTCTTTATTTTTAATGATTCTTGTTTCAGACAGGTGGAGGGGATGACAATAGGAAGCCCTTTGGGACCTACCTTGAACCTTCGCCAATATTTTTGTGAACTCCCTGGAGGAGACAATATTTGACAATTGTCCCTTTAGTTTCCACCCTTTATTCTATAAAAGATATGTGGACGACACCTTTGCCTTGTTTAGACGCGATTTTAATGCTGATTCCCTTTTAAAATTCATTGATGTCCAACATCCCAATATCAAGTTTACAGTAGAGAAAGAAACTCGCAACTCTATCATTTCTAGATTTACGTATCACCAGGGGAGATAATGGGTTTCAAACCAGAATTACAGGGTTGGGCACCAATTTTTATACCTCGTGTTATTTTAACTTTAAGTTGAATTCTCTCTCTGCCCTCCTCCACAGGTCGTATTCTCTGACTTCCAGCTGGCCAGCCCTCATAAAGAAGTAGAGTTTTTGGATAATTTTTACCGAAACAATTGTTTTCCATCCCACTATTTCCATAGTGTACTTAATAAGCCCCTAATCGCAAAAATGAAACAACCCATATATACTGTTCCCAAATTATGTATTTATGCTAAGTTCCCTTTCCCTCATGACAAAAGTTTTAATAATAAATGTATGGATTTAATTCATCATAAATTGCCAGCTGTAAATCTGAAGTTGATACCACGAAATCCTCTAAATATACGTTCTTCTTTCAGAGTGAAGGACAGACTGAGCTCTTCCTTGACATCCAACATTATTTATAAATATATACACCTGTCCCAGATGCAGTCTGAGAACCTACGTTGGATGTACGAGGATGCTTCTCAAGGTCCGTTTCTGCTCCCACCAAGGTGTCAGCTTAAGGACGGGTTGCACATCGTCCAATCCTGAACTATCCAATGTTTGGAACCATTCTCAGATTTGTGGTACCCGCCTGGATATAAATAATTTTAAAATTATTGGAGCTGCCCATAGGGACGGCGAGCTGGTCATGTTGGAGTCGCTTTTTATAAAAATTAATGTACCAACACTAAACCCCCAATCGTCGTCCACATCACGGTTCATAGCATAATTGCCTATTTGCTTACTCTCCACGCGTTCGCTATAGGTATCTTTCGTATGTTTATTTCACCCTGTCTTTTAGGCACTGTTTGGCTCTTACCTTGGCAGGTGTTCCTTTCAAGTTCTTGTTTTAATTTTTGTCCTCGTAAATTTTAAATTTTTTTTAAAGAATTTCCCGTTGCACAGGTAACACTTTAAGTATTTATAGTTTGTAATTTTCCAGCCTTTAGGATGCATCATGTGATGTGAAACGTTGGCATAATAAACTTTATGCTTGTGAGAGACATAAATGCCTTTAACTCTTCAACCTGAGATGTTTGTCGGGTCTGTTTCCCCTGCGACTCTTCTATATATATATATATATATATATATATATATATATATATATATATATATATATATATATATATATATATATATATATATATATATATATATATATATATATATATATATATATATATATTTTGGGCAAAGTTTTTCTTGTATGCAAATTTCGTTGAATTCTGTGGCTTTTTGATTATTGACCAACTTCGTTTTAGCCTGACTATTTTCTGAATCTCCTACGTTCTTCCAAATTCGGTTGATGGACAAAAAACCGAAGATTGACTCTTTGTTCCATTTACTAATAAACAAAACACCACAGCTGTTCCGTCACTCGTCGTGACCTCTTCAAAGTGTATAATCTGAACATAGCGTCCTGTTGGTTTGTTATAGTGTGCTGATGGATATGTAACGTCCAAGATAATAATACAATAAATCATTACAATAACAATAAATGCAAAACAAATAATTTTAATCTATTTGCAGCTAATAAAATTACAACGCAACAATATTAATAAAAAATCATAATTTACTTTCCGAAAAATGAGAACAAAAACCACGTGTTCTGGTGGCAACAAATAAAACAGAAGTAGAAATGCAGATATTATACGGATTACGGCCATAGGGGGAGTAGAAAGACGGGGCCGGGGAGGGGGGGAGAGAAAGCCAGTGATTTAAAAGGTGTTGTTGTCGTTGTTATGCTAGTGGAGAATACAGATATCATCCACAAAGAACTTAGCCGCCATAGATTAATCAAAGGAGAATCTGTTTGCATTTTTTTACAGAAACCAACATTGAACAGACAAATAGAAGCGGAAAGATCACTCCCATCTAGCAGACGCCCTGCAACGTACAACGCTAACATAAGAACAACTATAGTAACGGCAACAACACCTTTTCAATCAAGCGCTTTCTTCCCCCCCCCCCCCTTCCTCTCCCCCTATCCCTGTAATCCATATACCTACATTTCAATTTCTGTTTTGTTTGTTACCACCAGAAAACGTGGTTATTGTTCTCATTATTTTTCACAAAGTAAATTATGTTTTTTATAAATAGTTTTGAAGAAGAGATATATTTCTTTAGGTCTGTATAAAAGTGACCAGAACTGAAAACCGTAGTCATAAATCCCTCGTCTGTCAATACAAAGAATAAATCCCAGTTATCGAGACCAACACCACTGGCTGTGACTTCGACCCTGCAATGGGTCTTCGAGGGGAAACATCTGGAACCCATAACCTGGGAAACCTGGAAAAACTCCCTAACCCCTTATCTTTGAAGGGAAGGACCTGAAGTTATGCAACTTCCACAAGGGCAGGTTAGGTGATGTTGGCCAATCAAGTTCCCTCAAAACCACAGACCTAAGGACATCCTACAAAGGGTTATGCAACCAATGAACAGCAGTAATTCCTGACAACACACCTACAAAGGGTTGAAATGAAACAATGGAGGAGGTGCCGTGGAATATGGGACATAACTAGAAGCGTGACGTCACGGCTGAGATCGGAAGAAGACACGTGATATGAGGAGAAACACACAGAAAAAACAGACAGTGAAGCAGGGAACAAAAAAATGAGGACAACGTGTGTAGAGGTGTGTTAGTGATATAGCTCTCTCTCAACCAGAACTTTCAGTCTCGAAACAATTAAGTAAACAGTGAACGGTGAAAACTGTACAGAGAAGAAGCGTAAATAAACCAGAAAATGGGATTAATATTTTTTCCCCTCAAAGCCCTAAGACGACTAAAATCAAGAATCTGGTCGAAGAATCACTTGTTGCTAAGAGAAATCAATTACCAACCACCTCACTGGTCATTCTACCTTAGTGTTGGTCCTACTAAAATAGGAGAAATGGGCCGACAACACACACACGCACACACACATACATACATACACACACAATACACACATACATACACACACACACACACACACACACACACACACACACACACACACACACACACACACACATATACATATATATATATATATATATATATATATATATATATATATATATATATATATATATATATATATATATATATATATATATATATATATATATATATATATATATATATATATATATATATATATATATATATATATATATATATATATATATATATATATATATATATATATATATATACATACATATATATATATATATATATATATATATATATATAAATATATATATATATATATATATATATATATATATATATATATAAACAAACCAAAACCTCTGAACTGCCATGCATCCCAAAATAACGTAATTTCATACTAAGACCTAACTGAGGAAGGGTGTGAGAAACTTAACCCTATGTAAATTTCTCTCCATACTCCCCTTTTTGGTGTATCTGTTTATCTTTTATAAAGACCTGGTGAATGCTTGAATTACCTCTTTTTAGATAAAAGGTGAATAGAGACTGAGCCTCCCGAAAACCTGCCATAAAGGTTGAGTTCATCATAAAAACTGGCGAACATGGGTTGCCAGAAGTCATCAGAATTTGGGAAAGATCCTAACATAGAAAAAGAGGGCATGGCTGCCATCCTTGTGACGACAGTGACCTCTTGGAGGAGCAAGAAAATAAGCTCCTGAGGTCATATAAGACGAGAAACAGCAGCCGTCGCTCTCAGAACACACCATCAGCAGACCAACACAATACCACTTGCTCCTTTCTGAGCTGACCCCTCCACATGGTCACCTTTTTGACCATCCAGTCGCATTACCTGTGCATTTTCCCATTAAACACATCCCTCCAGTACTGGTGATATTTGACGAGTCCTCTCCACCGCCCTGTTATAAGGTAATGTCCTGACAAGAGGTTTTCTCAGCAGTCACTTATCTTTAATCTCCAACTGCACTCTCATTTTTTTTCTGAAGTGTGAGCTACCACAAAGACCTGACTCACTTAGCTCAGTGTGAATTTTAATGCAAGTATATCGTACCAGAATCAAGTTATCTTGCCACCCTCTCTGCAGCCCTCGATTCACCCGAGATTGTTATAATTATCCTTGTGTAACCGCTGGTATTATAAAATTGCAGGCGGTACATCGGCTGTGGAAACATTGACTTGTCTTGTGCTTCTTGCAGTGAAAAGGCCACTTCAATCAATTCTTCAGTATCCCTTTCAAGAAAATTAATCATAGACTGTTCAAATTTTTAACAGTAATAGCATAACTAACCACGTGGCAACCCCTGTTGGATCTGCCTATCATTCCCCAGTCTTCTGATTGATGTGTTTAATTGTAAATATATTCCATTCAAAGTAGACCTGAGTGTTTATCTGTAAGCCCCTTGTTGAAGTATGACCCTCAGCCCAACTGTTTTTTCTATTACATTTTCTGCCTGACCTAGCAATTGCAGTCAGAATTTCAAGGTTTATTAGTAAGCGCCCCCCCACACCCTGTTCAAGAGCTAGATCCCAGATCGGACCCTGAACAAGGAAAACAGTAAGTAGGTCAGGTGAGAATGTAAAAGTGGCGACCCTTGCTGAGTATGCAATTGTTTTGCAATTATCAGCAGAATAGTAACTGCCAGCTGGTTGGCATAATTAGAGACGACCCTATATCATACCCCCTCCACTTTAAGCACAAGCAAGCAAGTTCCCACAGTGTAAGTATGATGTTATTATTTTTAGTGAATAAAACCATGACTGTGTACATTGTTGGGAAACAATAGACCCCTTGCATTCTTACAAGATTTTCCATAGAGAAGAGAGAGCATATCTTGAAAAAAAACACAAGAATTGTGACTAACGCATGGTAGTCTGCATATATTAACCACTAGGATTAGCTAAGAAGTGAAGTATAGTATAAGTGATAACGAAAGGAAACAGTGCACTTATTTCCTCCATGTGCCCTGGAAAATTTGTTGTCCAAAAATTAGCTAGGTAAACAGTAAAATTTTTTCTTCGCTGGAGCATATATATATATATATATATATATATATATATATATATATATATATATATATATATATATATATATATATATATATATATATATATATATATATATATATATATATATATATCTCTCGCTCGTCGTAATAAAAAGCACTAGGTTTTCGTAAAAATCCTGGTTAAACTTTTAAATAATTATTTAGCTGCATCCAAGAAAAAAATCATTTCATTTGCTAACACATGAGCCATTGTAAACCCCGAACTCATTGCCATTGAACACCATTTTAACTATAAGTAATCGAGCAAATTTCTACGCATTCATAAATCCCAAGCGCCAAGCTAGGAAAACCGTTCCAATAGCGTTCGTCTTTTTCCATAGCTTTTCATGCCAGATTTCGCCCACAACGAACAGCACGTGTTTCACACAACTGCCCTCCCCTCCTCGTCAAATACCATGTGAGCGCGACTATTGTGTTAATAACCATACCCCCCGCCTCGTCAAATACCACTCGAGTGCGACCATTGTGTCAATAACCATACTATTCAGGCACGGGCCAGTCAGGCAACTTTCATATTTAAACAGAGTAAATACATTGTGGACTTGACCATAAGAAAAATATTCAACCCGTGCATGTTAGTTATAAGCATTTTGTACTCATCATATCAGGGAGAATTTTACTTCACCTCGGCGCTGAAGTTATAACAGCATCATATTCTTTGCATTTGGTTACCTTTGTACTGCGCTCAGCTCAATTTTTTTGCAAGAGTAAGGCCATGTGTTACCGAAACTTGTTTCACAGCGTACACTCATCTGCTTCAACCATAGGTGTCTCTCAGCATAATAAATCTATTCAATTACGAACGCCCACGTTCTATGGACATGCCATATTCATTCCTTTGAGAATTTTCCCCTTTTGTCCAAGAACGCACCAGAGTCGTTCATGTACGAACATTATTTACGTTCTCAGAACATCTTAAACTCTTTCATTAACGTTCTAGGACACTCCAGAGTCGTTCACTTACAAACCTTATTTACGTTCTCAGAACACTCTAGACTCTAGTCATTCCCTTAAGAACCTTTACCAATTAAGTAATCATCTTACTTTATTTTTTACTCATTGAATGCTGTTTAATATCACTGTCTTAGAAAAAGAAACTATTACTGTTGTTCACAGCGTATTAAATCTGCAAAGTAGAGTAAAAGTCATAAGTGATTTCTTTGTTTCTAAGTGACGTTGATCGTTCGCAGAAATATTACATTTTGAGTTCTGAGATCCCTTCAATTCGTTCAATTAAGAACCTAAGTTCAAGAACCCATTACACTCTTCAAGCTAATAGTTATCTTCATTTTAGAGCACATTCTTCCAACCATTTATTTATTACGTTCATCTAAGAACCCATTATGCTCTTCAAGCTAATAGTTAACTTCATTAAAGCACGTTCTTCGAACCATTTGTTAATTACGTTCATCTAAGAGCCTATTAAGCTTTTCAAGTTATTAGTACTTTATTTAAGAGCACGTTCTTCGAACTATTCGTTAATTATATTCATCTAAGAACTCACTAAGCTCTTCAAGCTACTAGTTACTTTAATTTAAGAGCATGTTCTTTGAATTATTCATTAATTACGTGCTTCTAAGAACCTGTTATGCTCTTGAAGCTATTAGGACTTCACTTAAGAGCACGTTCTCCAACCAGCTGATATAAGGAACCGTCTTTTGAAACTGCGAATTACATTTAGTTGGGATAATATAGCCTGTTCCCTGTAAAAAGAAAACTTCCCTCGATGCCTCACCACTTTGGCTTCCTATTCCAATGAAATCACAGCCCTAGACAATGCCTGGAAAATCAGGGGACTTAAGGGCCAAGAACTGCTAGACTGGGTTGATAAACAGGAGAAAGAAAAAGAAGCCAAGGAAGAGTGAGAAAGGAAAGAAATGAGAAACCAAGGAAGTGCCAGAAAGGAAAGAAAGAGAAGCCAAGGAAGCACAACAAAGGAAAGAAAGAGAAGCAAAGGAAGAAAGATAGAGGCAAAACAGGTTAGCTAAGGAAGACTGGGATTGAGCCCATGAGCTCGCCATGGCTGCCCAAGGTATCCGTAACCCTGCAACCACACCTCCACTGTCCTCTATCACAGCCACCAGCTCCATGATGCCAAAATGGAGTGACCTGGAGCCCAAGGCCTGGCTCAACCAAAGGAAGAGGTTCTCAGGAATTTCAAGCCCCAGCCCTCAAAAATCTCTATGCTGCTGTCAAAACATCTAGAGGGAAAGGGCCAAACCGCGTTCCACTCTGTCCCATTAGCAGACCTGGGAAATCTTGCAAAGGTTCGGAAGGCCATAATTAAGGCCTACGAGCTCATCCCCGAAAGATGGAGACAATGATGGAGGGGACACCTAAAGGATGCAGGTCACACATGGGCCGACTGGGCATGCCATAAGTCCTGAGCGCTCAAGCGGTGGCTAGAATCCCACAAAGCTACTTCTCAGGAAGAGATAATAGAAATCTTTCTGCTTGAGGACTTCCTAATCTGCGCCCCTTCAGCCCTTGCTACTTACCTCTGAGACAAGATTCTTCTGACACTAGATGAGTGCTGCCATTTGGCAGACCACTGGGACACTCACCATTCTATCGCCAGTTCCTGGAGCCATAAGGTTTGTCCCTCTTCCCCCACCTCTGGTCAGCCTCTTCCCAAGAATGGGCACCCTCACAGGAAGCCCGAGTGCAGCCACTGCAAAAGGACTGGGCATTCCACAGAACAGTGTCTCCTGAAGGGGGTAAAACCACCCAAAACTTCCTCCAAGCCTACAAACAGAGCCTCACACCACCAAGCCTCACCGGGCCCTTTGGTCGCCCACAACAAACCCTCTCCTTCCTCCGGCACTGTACCAAGGAAGGGCTACAGCCAGGAGACTTACCGGGACTGTGGGGAAAAGGGTCACAAGTCCGCCTTCTATAAGGGATGCTCTAAGCGTGCTAAACCGAGGGTGGTTCACATGGCTTTCAGTTCGCAGAAGCCTGCAGCCTGGATCGGCCTCGACGATGCGGCAGTAGCACCCCTTGATGGCTCCACGCCCCTTCAAAGACTCTCCAACGTGGTGGACATGGGCTCAGAGATGAGCCTTGTGATCAGGGATCATGTTCCTCTTGGCGCCACCATCCGCGACGATGAAAGAATGACTATCTGCTGGGTAAATGGAGATGCAAAAGACCTCCCCACAGTATGTCTCCAGGTCACCGCTGGTGGTGCCTCCCGAAAAAGGGAGTATCTCTTTGGAGTCATCAAATCCTTCCCCAGGTTACCTGGTAGAGTACCTTGCCCTCCAATAGCAGGTCATCCTTCACTAGGTCCGTTAGCTCCTCCTCAGAAGTGGCAGCTTAGGAGCAGAGGCGCAGTAGGGTGGCATCTTCCAACTGCTCTCGGATGAGCTGTTCTCCACTCAGGTTAGGTAGGGTCACATGATGAGGAGGTTGGTGGCCTGTTCAGCACTAGGTATGTCTTGGAGATTGTCAGGTTGGGCCTGCAGCCATGGCACCGCTACAAGGTTAGGATTGGCTGGGAGCAGATTGACTTCTGGGAGAGGGTCCTCCTGTTCGGGTTCTTTAGGGATGTATTAGTTTCCATTGTCCATTTGGAGTAACAATTTTCTCCCTCACATTCGGAGAGGGACAGAGAGACAAAAGGATTTTAGTGGACCAGCCAAGATGCGTCTTGCCTCGACGAGGTCTCAGTCTCAGGTCAGAGTCTGTAGATGCGGGTTGTCTCGGGTCGTGACTGCTTTCGAATTCCTCTTGTTCAGGTTCTGACCTGAAGGGACAAAAGACTCTCCAGTATAAAGGTAACAGAAAAGTAAGCTTAAGGTAGAGTCTATCTAAGGTCTGTCCTAGCAAAACCTATCCCTTCTCATATCCCTCTGAACTAACATTCTTACCCCTTGCCAGTTGGGATCTGTTCTAAACAACTCCTGCCTGCTTGCTTCTTCCTACATCGTATGCCCTCTTACTTTAACAAAGATAATTTCTGGTATTTGATTAAAGCAAGGAGGAAAGGTCGAACAGATAATATATATATATATATATATATATATATATATATATATATATATATATATATATATATATATATATATATATATATATATATATATATATATATATATATATATATATATATATATATATATATATATATATATATATATATATATATATATATATATATATATATATATATATATATATATATATATATATATATATATATATATATATACTGGATTATGTGTGACGTTCATATTTACATTCAGACAGAAGGGTGAAATGGAATGTCTCTAAGCAAACTTTCATGTATACTTGCACCTCTTCAGGGCTCTGATACAAGTATTGGAGAAATAAGAACAGTTGCAAGAAGGCCTTTGTGGTAAGATCAACATAACATGAAATTGTCAGTCAGTTAATGTAACTAAAAACCTACTTGTTTTAAACTACGCTTCACTAATACTCCATCCGCTTCATATAATTTCAGGCTGATTGTTAGTAATGTCTTTAAACAACACATGATCAAAATCTCTGCAAAACGTCCAATTCTTTGGATTCCTTGGAATTTTCTGATACCGATATGTTAAGAAATGCACTTGCTGTGTTACCGGACCTTATGCTATCAGTTGTTGCAGTCTAGCAGCTAAGATTTCCCCACTTTGTCTCACGTATGTTTTATCAAGTTCCTTGCACGGAATCTTATAAATACATCCGACGTAATTACTTATATTGATGATCCTAAGTGTCCTCAGTCAAGATTTGTTTGTTGACAATATTGATTATTGCATAATGAAAATCATTCTCATTCGAAATTTGCTCATATTGCATTTGAATGGTGATCATGTTACGTAAGCTTGTATGCATATGATACTCTACATATAAGTAATGCTTGCTGTAGGGAACATCTTACCTTAGCATTATGTTGATAAAATATCAATTCTTTATTTAAAAAAAAAAAAAAAAAATGTCTGCTCCATGCGTCATCATCAGATGGTACCCCTGACAACTCCCTTGAACTTTCCCTGAATAGTAGGGTTCATCCGAATCCTCGAGTTCTAGATCAGCTGTATGAGGGAAGTTCGTGCTTCAGTCCCTGGATGGGTGAATCTTCGAGACAATTTCTCCACGCTCTCTATAATTTCGGTCTACTGACCTAAGTCGCCCTCGTAAACCAAGAACTCTACAAAATACCTGAAATTAAGGACAATTTGAGGTATCGAGGAAGTTTTAGCGAAAATCGATTCTGTGAAGCCCGAAATACGTTTAACGACCTGTTGAAAATTCTGAATTTTGACAAAAACTCATCTTGTCCTTTCTTTTTAGATTTTTTTATAAAGTTCGAAACTGGTAAAGTCGCTAAGTATATTTCTGTTTTAAAACTTAGGGTACAAGAAGTGAAAATTAAGGACAATTTGAGGTATCGAGGAAGTTTTAGCGAAAATCGATTCTGTGAAGCCCGAAATACGTTTAACGACCTGTTGAAAATTCTGAATTTTGACTATAAAACTCATCTTGTCCTTTCTTTTTAGATTTTTTTATAAAGTTCAGAAACTGGTAAAGTCGCTAAGTATATTTCTGTTTTAAAACTCTAGGGTAAAAGAAGTGATACTTTATTGCGAAGTTTTTCAATATACAGTAATCAATAATCTCAATAATCTAGACTAGAGACATTTCAGAACATTCTTCTAAGAAATCTTCTGAGTAATAACAATGAATGCACTGATAACATTCCAAGCAAAGAACGGTATAAAACATACGTGAGGCAAAGTGGGAACACGTTTGCTGCCGGAGGTGAAACTACAAACGATGCAAGACCAGGTAACAGGGTAAATTAATGCACGTTTTTAACATATTACAAACAGGATTACGTTCATTGGACAGAATCTAAAGAAACTATGTTGTGTAGAGACCTGGTAAAAAGAAACTTAATAGGATCATGTAGTGTTTAAAAACATAATTAAATGTCAGCCAGAAATTACGTAAAGTGGATGAGATCTTAGTGACAGATATTTCAAAGCAAATGACTTATTAGGCACTGTTACGGGCTGACAATTCAGAGTTATGTTCATCTTACCACAGTCTTCTTGTGAATGTATTTATTTCCACAGCGCTTGTACATGAATCGTTATTAGGTGTAAATATACAGGAAAGTTCTCAGTTGAAATAATTTCCAATCACATTTCTGTGTGTGTGTGTGTGTGTGTATATATACACACACATATATATATATATATATATATATATATATATATATATATATATATATATATATATATATATATATATATATATTTAATTTATCACTTGCACAATATAATTACTAACAGAACCTCATTGAAACTGGATGGTATCTAGCGGAGACATTTATTCAACAAAATTACAAGCTTTCCAGGACTAACAGTCCTCATTGTCAAGTATGAGGACTGTTAGTACCGGAAAGCTTGTAATATTTATTGAGTAAACATCTCTGCTAGAGAACATCCAGTTTCAATGAGGTCCTGTTAGTAAATATATATATATATATATATATATATATATATATATATATATATATATATATATATATATATATATATATATATATATATATATATATATATATATATATATATATATATATCGCCTACAAGGGCATAACTTAGCTTTTTTCTGCTGGCACGCCTGGTCAACTTTGGAAGAACACTGAATCCACTCTCGCTCTCTCGCTCATTCTATATCATATCTAATAATTACCTAGGCCACTGAATCAAATGACGAGATACAAAAATAAACTTTTCTTCAGAAAACTAACCAACGCCTAAATTTGTCTAGAAAGTGTGAATCATAAAATTTGACTTCCCAGAAACAAAACTGAAAAATAGATCAAAGAGAACGAGAACTTAAAACATAGCAGAAAGTAAGCTAAATGGAAAAACCAAAATGATATTTCTACCAAAAATACATATCAGTTATCTCATAGTTAAACAAAACAGCCTTAGTCGTTTCAGTGACATGATCATCACTAATCAAGTCACAAATTCTGTCAGTATCATATACAGTAAAATGCACCATTTTGAACGTTCAATACATCTGAAAATCCTTATTCCAAAGTGAACCCTGGGTCCATTAAAATATCCCCGGGAAAGAGATAAAAGCATCTCTATTAAACCCTACTACATAGGGGATCAATAATACATGTGAAACAAATAATAAAGCAAAAATAAATGCATAACAGAAAGATCATATGAGACACAAGACAAACAGAAATGTAACATCACCTGTAGAGGAAAAACAAACTTAGATTTTCAACTCACTTCTCAACAAGGGGAAAAATAGTTTTCCTAGTGTATGGCCATCATGGCTTCTTTGTGCTAGGCTGCGCCCGCACACCACACACAACAAATTAAAGTTCGGGCGAGAATGAGAAATGTCCACACATTTCCTTTGCAAGAAGACGATGCAGTGACGAACATACGCACGCACACCCATCACGACGCTTGAGAAGGAAAATTCCGTGACGTCACAACGGAAGATTCCGTCATACATCATGCCAGATCGGTCGGGATGTCTATCACCTGATAACCGGACTTCCGGCCACGTTGCCTCCATGCCCCAGTCACGGCTCGAAGCACTAAGTTCGAGCGAGGTGAATGTCCACAAAACGTATGAATTTCAACTATAAATTCGAGCGAAACTTCGCATTGTGTCTGGACGAAAAATGGCTAACATTGTCATATCAAGCACTCGCCGTCCTCATCCGATGCATTAGCAAGATTGCCAAATCAAAGCACACCTGCACCATAGAGCGAGCATGGGCATAATATATGTATTTGTTCTTATATATATATATATATATATATATATATATATATATATATATATATATATATATATATATATATATATATATATATATATATATATATATATATATATATATATATATATATATATATATATATATATATATATATATATATATATGTATATATATATATATATATATATATATATATATATATATATATATATATATATATATATATATATATTTGTGTGTGTGTATGTGCATAACAAGAAGAGAAATACGATGCGAAACAGGCTTTTAGGGGTCATTTACACAGGCATTTTACGCTCTGAATGATGGATATACAGAGGTGACTACTTGTGACAGAATTGATATTCATCCTTATTCACCTCCGTTAGAGACTCATGATGATATGACTGGTGCAAGTTGAAGGTGTGACAATTGCTGATGCCTTACGGAAAAATTAATCTTGATGATGTTGCACTTCTACAAAAGGCGCTTAGTAACACTTGAATAGACAGTCTCCATCATGGGAAAAATGAGGTCCTTTGAGACGGATCTTGAGCAGAGTCAGGCTAATGGAATGGCAAATGGAATTTTCATGATAGCGCCCCTCTCACCCGTGCATTGTCTCCACACATACGGTATGCTTGGACCCCTATTCGAAATTAATAAATAGGCTTAATGACATCTCTCCTGTCAAAAAGAACTAGTCCTACTCTTGCCCCCCACCTCCCCCATACCGACAGAAATTATGTATTAGAATTGAGCAACGGTGTTACAGAAAAATATATGGCAATAAGTATTCAAGAAATGTAATAAAACCAAGTGGCATAACAATCAAAATGAGAATTAAAAAAACGACAGATATTCGAAGCAAGGATTACATATGGAAGGAACAGTACAGGTCCAACATAAAAAATGGTAAAGCCCATTCAGGCTTTTGAAAATCAAAGTCTCCCTTGCTAGCAGTTCGTAAGCACTTCCACAGAAACCGGGTCTTTCACCAATAAAACACAGGACTCGAATGAAAAACCTGCACCCATAACGTGACATCTACACTTCCTATGTTCCACCCATCACAGCGAACTCACGAACGAACTCTTGACCGGAACCCAACAACTTCCGTTGCCGGAACATTCCAATGTAGCTAGGGCGTCGTTCAGGGAGCCATGACCTTTGTTTCCATCGGCAGCGAAGCTGACCACAGACTACTTCAACACTGACTATCATATCACGCAAGCACTGATTATCAATATGTGTAGGCTCTGAGTCGCGTCTTCACTCGCCCAAAATATCTCCAACCAACCAAAAATTCTTAACTAACAAAAGGGCATAATATAATATACTCCATGCTTTGCATATATATATATATATACATATATATATATATATATATATATATATATATATATATATATATATATATATATATATATATATATATATATATATATATATATATATATATATATATATATATATATGCAAAGCATGAAGTATAATATAGTATGCCCATACGCAGGGTGTCCCATGTTTACATACATAGGAAAAAATAAATGTTTTTATATGAAAAACCATTTTATTTTTATAATTATGCTCTACATGACCGCCATTGTGTTGAAAGCGCACTTCAGTGTTTGTCCTCCACTGCTGAAGAACACATTCAAGCACAACTGGAGTTATACTTGTAATGGCGTCGGTGATACGTTGCTGAAGATGATTTATGTTTTGTATCTTTTCCTGATACACCATGGCCTTCAAATGCCACCAAAGGTAAAAATCAACCGGGATAAGGTCTGGGGATCTGGGAGGCCATTCCAGAGGACCACACCGCCCAATCCGCACACCTGGAAACTGCTGACCTAACCACTGACGTATGTGAATACCAAAATGAGACGGAGCTCCGTCTTGCTGACAGTAAACTGGGAAGTTGCCATCCTCTTATAGCAGGGATGGAAAAATCTCTTCTTGCAACATGTTAAGATACTTATATCAGCATTAAGATTCCCGTCAATGAAAAGTGGTCCAATAAGTCTGTCACCCCATATCCCAACTCACACCATCTTCGTAGGACTCATCCAGTGAGGGTTACCATTACTCCAATAACGTAAGTTTTCCCGATTAACCTCTGCTTTGACGTAAAAATTTTCTTCATCAATGAACAATATCTAAGTTGAAATGTTTGCATCGTCTCTCAATTTGCTTAATGCCCATTCACAGAATTCCATTCGTCCATCGGGTTCGTCTTCACTCATATGCCGTGCCATATGCAATTTGTATAGATGCCATTTGTTTGTTTTCAAAATGTGGCTGATACTCGATTTGCTGACACCAGTTTCTGCAGACAACCGCCGTATACTTTTATGGGCACTCCAAGTAAGCGCTCAGAGTATCGCAGTTGTTATATCTTCACCAGTGGCTCTGTCTTCCACTGCATCTCGCTTGATCTGTAACACTTCCTGTTTTTTTTTTTTTTTCTAATAAGTTTTGCTACAGTTTTGCATGTGATGTTCGTTCCATGTTTTCTGTTAAATGCATTTCCAACCATGCAACTGCTTCCTGAACCTGCCCCCAGGATGATCTCAATTCGTTGCTCTTTATTCAAAGGCATTTTCTAGGGTATCTGATATATGAAAAAATACAGTATTAAAAACCATATGTATGGAAACTTATGGGACACCCTTCATATACTTCTCTATGTGTGTGTATGTATGTATGTATGTAAAAAAAAAAAAAAAAATATATATATATATATATATATATATATATATATATATATATATATATATATATATATATATATATATAATAGATAAAATAGATAGTAAAGATAAAATCTAGGAAGGAAAGGAAAACACTGGAGTGCTGCGCGGCCTTTTGACTGTCTGTCGTCCTTCACTTAGCAGACTGAGTGAAGGACGATAGACAGTCGAAAGGCCTTGCACCACTCCAGTGTTTCTCTTTCATTCGCGGATTTTATCATTATTTATATATTCATCACATTCCATATTTTCGTGATTCAGTTATACATATTTATATATATACACAATGTATATACAAGTATATATAGGGTGTCCCATAAGTTTCCATACATATGGTTTTTAACACTGCCTGGGAAAACTCTGAATGACAATTGTAACTCTCTCTCTCTCTCTCTCTCTCTCTCTCTCTCTCTCTCTCTCCTTATATATCTTTCTAAGATAGTTGCTTCAATTACATTGCCCAGCTTTTTTGACATTTTATATTTCACCCCGACTCATCCCCATTCCTATCATGGCTAAACTTGGACTTAAAGGGCATCAGCAGTGTCGCCATTAATCTCAGCGACCTCAAAAAACTATGGATTACACAATAATTTCTATCGTTTTCAGTAATTTTTACATGTCACCCCCTCCCAAACCCCACCCCCTTTGGTGCCAGTGATGTCTTACCCCAAAGTATTCTTTTCCAGGTAGATGACCAAGAAACGTATGCCAAGTTTGAGGCCAAAACCACTGGAATTGCAGAATGCATTTCAGAGTTAAGGCCACACCTTCATGTTTTTGTATATATACCATTGTAACATACACACACACTTACATCCATCTATATATATATATATATAAATATATATTTTCATATATATATATATATATATATATATATATATATATATATATATATATATATATATATATCTGTGTGTGTTTAACGTGTGTTATTCCCATTTTTTGTGTGTATATATATATATATATATATATATATATATATATATATATATATATATATATATATATATATATATATATATATATATTATGTGTATGTGTGTATTATTAGTCAGATACAGAAACACAAGGTTATAATTAAATGCTAACTCCATGAGTATCCTTTCTCATGCTATAGAAACAATGAAACAAATGCTGAGAAAAATTGGCTGACACAGTTTAGGTGCTCCAGACACACTAGAAATAGTATATTTAGCTTTCGAAGAATTTCTAGCGAGTGGTTTCATCTATATTTCTTTTTTTTTTAAGCAAACATCGCTAAAACTGAAGAAAATACATTTTCCCCATTTACACAAATGTTAATTCGAGGAAACGTGTTGAATATTGCATGTTATATCAAATTTGTGTTTTGTACGCTGGATGGGACGTCCCATTAATCGATTTAAATAATTATCAAAGTTTCTGAGTTTTAGGAAGTATTCTCCAAAGCGCGATTTTTCTATTTTCCGGCTTTTGAGAGAGAGAGAGAGAGAGAGAGAGAGAGAATACTTTGTAACCGTCATCTTCGCATGTGTATGTATAATTTTTTTGTGTATTGAAAAATGTATACTAGATAATTATACGTCTATCATATGGAATAGATATTTATTATCTATTAAAGTTTCTAAACTTAGTTCAATTTATGTATGCACCTACAGACACATGAAGGCACACTCTAGGGTTGGAAACCTCTCAGGAACCTTCAAATACACACACACACACACACACACGCACTTACATATACGTGTTAATGTAATAACCACTATGCCCGCTCAGCTTCTCAAGTTTTTCACACTTTTCGGATACGTTTGTCACTACAAACTTCAGATCTAAATTTAGGAATATAAAAAAATTCTGACGCCCATAGCAGGATTCGAACCCTCATCCGGATAATCAGAACAGGGTGACGTTACCGACCTGACAATAAGGAGAATAAAAGTCTGTTGAGGTGCTCATACATACAGAGACCTGTGGAATTCAGACACTTATTAGAGCTAGAATAGAGCCATCCTCTCCATCGTAGCCAAGTTTGCAATAAAAACGATTCCAGACTTGGCTCTGATGGTCGATTCTAGCTCTAATAAATGTTTCTGCATTGAGCAGTTGTTTGTATCATTGAGTACCAGGAGACTTAGCTTCTTCATGGTCAGGTCGGTAACTTGACCTCATTCTGTTACAACAGATGCGGGTTCGAATCCTGCTACGGATGTCAGAGCTTCGTCATAGTCTTACATTTGGATTTCTGGCTTTTTAGTGCCATGTGCATCCACAAAGTACGAAGGGTTCGAAAAGTTACGAGGGAATTGTGGCTACTGCAATCACACATATTTCTGGTAAAAACTCTTGTTTTGTCATTAGTTTCAAAACATTATTGTGATATTTTCAGTCAAATCTGCTGGTTTGGACGGATGGGTCTATTTATTTAAACAAAAATAATGTCAGATTTTTATATTAGTACTTTTGCTATCTATGCTTGTATTTTTTTTTTTTTCATACGACTTCAAGTTCTATATATGTGCTGTATATTGCAACAATCGGTATCTAGGTGAGTTATACAACATTATTGACGATTCTACTGCTGATCATATATTTGTATAATTGGGGACCTTAATTCTCACCCCACAAAACAATTTTATAACGAGCTTACTCGCTTCTGATAAAATCAGACTTTCCAAATTAGCGATGTAATGCTCTTCCCTCCCTCCTCCTATACCTATGTACAAAATAGAACGGACACAATTACAACTTCCTTCATGATTCAGTTGTGATCTGCAACATTTGCTACGATCTTGCAAAAGACTAAAACTTGATCTTTTTGGGTGACGACGGAAAATAGGTTGCAGTCAATAGTTTAACCGGCAGACGCCTTACTTTGCACTAACCTAAAATGTAGAAATGACCACCACAGGAGACATCTGAAAGAAATCTATTCGAACATAATTTCCGCTATGCTTGCCACCGGCAAGGCTACCTTTAAATTTCGTCAAGGCAACTCTTATAGCATACCTGGCTAGAATGACTTGGTTAAAGATCTGTATACACATTCACGAGAAATGTTTTTACTGTGGAGGCAGAATGGTAGCCTAAGGGAAGGACACATTGCATTGCTAATGAGGCAGACGAGAGTGCAGTTCAAACTCGCTCTTAAGCACTGGAGAATAAATGAAAAGCAACTAAGAGCTGATGCAGTGTCTAGGAAATTAGAATCTGGCGATTGCCCTCGTCTTTGGAAAGACATTCAATCCCTAAATCCGAAAATTAAAAAGATATCACAGAGAGTAGGAGAAGCCGTCGGTGACGAGGCTATCACAAGAATGTGGGGCGATCACTTCAGCACTATCCTGAATTGCATAAACGATTAAGACTCCCGAAGGGATATAGATATCGTCCTTACTGATAACATTCAATTTCATCTCGCCGATCGTATTACGCCAGGTAACATCAGCGATGCCATAAACAACCTACCTAATAATAAATTGCCCGGCTGCGATGGTATTCCTGCACAAGCTTTCAAATTCTGCCATCCGATACTTTACACTTTGCTAGCTGCTCTATTCAATGCGTTCATAATTCACCAGTTTCTCCCAGACTCCCTACTCTTAGTTCACTTAATACCGTTAATCAAATAAAAGCTCAAGGATGAAACTGACCCTGCAATTATCACCCGATTACAATTACTACGATTGCGTCGAAGATACTAGAGTCCGTTCTTCTAGTGAGACTTCTCCCCTTTCTACACACAATTGACAAGCAGTTCGGATTTAAAGCAAACTACTCAACAGATACCTGCTTTTACTGTACATCCTGAAAGAATTGTTGAACTATTACCTATCATCAGCCTCCCCTGCATTCCGTGTTTTGTAGATGTGAGAAAGGCGTTTGACAGAGTAAACTGCCAGAAGCTCTTTCTGATGCTACACAAAAGAGGCACAACTCTATATTTAACTGGCATTTTATATTGCTGGTTCTCCACACAGCAATTCTGTGTCAAATGGAGTAGCGTACTGTCGAACAACTTCGGCTCCCTAAACGGGCTCCGACAAAGGGGCATTCTCTCTCCATACCTGTTCAATACGTACATAGATGCCCTGAATATCAACTGAACTCACTTCCAATCAGATGCTCTATCAACGAAACAACAATAAACAACCTCTGCTACGCCAACGATATGGTTCTGATTTCCCCACCAGTGCAAGCTCTCCAGCGACTAATCGACACTTGCCGTGGATATGCAGAGGAATTTGATATCTATACAACGAAACCAAGACTCAGTACATGTCGCTGCTCCCGAGATCGCTGAAGCATATTGCAGGACCACAAATTTTCATCGGAAATCACCGTCTGGACTTCGTGCATGAAGTTCCGTATTTGGGCCACGTCATCACGGACGACCTAAAAGATACGCAGACATCGAACAGACGTGTCGTTAACTATGTGCAACAGGCAACATGATTGCAAGGAGGTTTGCCTTTTGTTACTGAGACACGAAACTGCTATTATTCCGCTTGTACTGTTACAAACGAACTATACCCAAGAGGCCATGAGACACGTCACTGTTGTTCACAATGATATTATGAGGCGCCTGACAAACACTCCTCGCTACCACTCCGTCACGCAAATGTTCATTGAAAACCGCCTAGATAATTTGAAAATCATTGTTAGGGGAACAATGTCCAGTCTGAAAAACAGCAGCATATCGCTTATACAAAGCATCCTGAGCAGTGAGGCAAGAAGAAGACCTAAAATGTGGGAAAGATGACATAATGAGGCGTCTGTTCCATAAATGATGTTATCTTCCTTCGCACAGGGGTGGCCTGAGTTGCTGTGCTTACTTATTTACTATTTTTGCAGTTATTAAGTGTCATCTGCAGAATCTCATTATTATTATTATTATTATTATTATTATTATTATTATTATTATTATTATTATTATTATTATTATTATTATTATTATATTGTATTTCAACGTTCGTTATTATTATTATTTTTATTAATATTTTTATTATGACTGTGATTATTATTATTTTTGGAGATTTGTTTTTTTCCACTTTTCGTATTTAGACTTCTGCACCTGACTTCTGCAACCACCTAAGGTCTCTAGCTGGAAATTGATTGTATGTAATTTGTCTTTTTTCATTGTTGTCATTTTCAGTATTTTTACTATTTATTCTCAATATTATTACTGTCATTACCATTATTATGAATACCATATTTCTTCTACTTCTTCAGCAACTGTGTGGATGCTACCGATAATCATTTTTATCATGTTATCTCGTGTATCTAGATTGTGTGTCTTGTATTGTGTCTAGTTTGTGTATTCTATGTATATGGCCTGAGATGAAATATTATTTACGTTCTGCCCCATATTCAGGTGTCTCTTCCTTTTACGTCTTCCCTCTTGCTTCTTACTCTGGTTGTCGAGCTGTCTGCCTCTCCCTCTGCATAATTTACAAGGTTGTCGGTCTCCTTGTTAAGTATTGGGAGCTTCCACCAGCATTACAGTGACCTTGCTGCATTTTAATTTGCTCTCTCTCTCTCTCTCTCTCTCTCTCTCTCTCTCTCTCTCTCTCTCTCCTCCCCAGTTTTGTCTGACCTCTTCACCGTTTGTTTTTTTGCTTCTGCCTCAACAGTGACCATGCACATTAATGTGGAGAAAGAGACAAGGCTTACCTTTGTAAGTGTTAAGGGCTTCTTGGTTCACAGAGAAATTTGTTTGTTGGATAATTCATATTGTCAATCCTTCAACCTATTCCTCGTTTTTAAGAGTTTGTAAAAATGATCTCGGTAAATGGAATCCCTACTCAATAAATACAAGTCATATCTATTTTAAGTTACTTTACAATAGGTATTCTTCATGACAAATACATATTATTATTATTATTATTATTATTATTATTATTATTATTATTATTATTATTATTATTATTATTATTATTATTGCGGTTGTTTGGTTATTTTTATTCAATTTGTTTTTTGTTCTCATAATGAAGTTATTGTATACAGTAATGATTCAATTGTAATTATTGACATCATTATTATTATTGCTTTGAATAAATATCTCCCCATTGAATTACCTTTGATGCTGCATTATAATGTGACCTCGGGTATGCTGATTTGAACGCACTTTCGTGAGAGGTGCAACTCCCGCAGAAATCAGAGCACGTGAGGTCATATGAAAAGCTGCAGATTTCAGACGACCATAAAAATGGAGGCTCAACTTTTGTTGCACGAATGGCTCCGGGTTCGGCCCTTTGCGTATTTCATATCAACGTGGAATTTTATTTTGTAATATTTTTCATGAATACCTCCCAGAACCTGTGCGAGAATAAGTTGCGTTTGTCAGCCGCTGTTTGTATATGTCTATATTCGTGAGTACATGAATCTCGAGAAGAGAAAAGGGGATTTGGATGAGGGTAGGCAAAGGCGTTCATCGTGTGACTACTTCTAGTAATAAACTTTAAGTGGACAGAGTAGCTTTCGAAACCACCCCAATCCTTGTCGTGACTATTGAAACTTGAAGAGCACACCAGCTTCCTGGTATTAACTTAAATAACGCAGATTAATCGAATAACTAAGCTGATCTTTTATCTTTGGGTATGCTCACTACAGTATGATCTTATTATTGTTGTTCATTACCATGTTTATTTTCTGTAATCTTATTCTTATTAGCGAGTAAATGCAGATAATAAAAATATTGACCCCTTTTGCTAGAAAATCAGATTAAAGTGCGTGAAGATAAGTAAAAAAATATGATAACTCAAAAAACAAGTAATACAGTGTGTTTTTGCAAAAATACTCACGGAAATACTTCGGCTCCCAGAGAGAGAGAGAGAGAGAGAGAAGATTTGTAACGAGAGAACGTAGTATGTAAAAACGTATATTTATGGCCCAAAAGTATCGCTTACTTAGACCTATTTTCTTTTTTGTCACTCTTTAACCTTTGCGTGTGCGTGTTTTTTTTTTACACATTTCATAATGTTATGGCTGATACAAATCAAACAAAAATATGGTGTCGGAACTTGCCTGCAAGTAAATTATTGAATTTTCTATGATATTCCGTGAGTTCGCTGAGACCATTTTTTTGTCAAAGAACCTGAATAATGAGCAAATGAGCTCTTTCTTGCAGGCTAATTAAGATTTGGAAATCAAATACTGAAACTGACTACGAAAGGGAGTTTATTCATAAATTAATTACGATCTGTGTTGCTGTACGGACATGACCCATGGCATGGCAATGAAATTGAAACTAAATCGAGTTAAGAATAATGTTTTAAGAGGATTATTAAAAGTCAGAAGAGTATAGTTAGAAAGGATACAATAAGGCATATTATGGATGTTCCATATGTAGATTGGATCATGATTTCAGAAAAACAGAGATGGCTTGGGCATGTGCATAGCACACCATGAGTGAGATATGTACGTGAGAGTGTGAGCTGTGCTCCTGTGGCCACCAGATTAGTTAGAAGACCCAGACCTTCTCAGAGGTTGGAGATGAGTAAATACTGTGGACATTATAACATAAAAAAATTAGCAGAGAACCTTTATATCACGTAGTGTTGGATGCACTGACGATAATGATGATTTTTTTAGCAATGAAATCCCTTCTACATTAATTTTATAAAAGGTTTTCACTATATTCATAATGTCCTCTTCACGTTGAGAAAACTATTTTAAATAATAATTTTCCCTAACTTATCATGTAGTGTTTCCTCGAAAGAGAATTGGATGTTAAGGTTACAGTTAAAGGGGTACTTACTGTATATAAAGTTTGAGGCTCACAGCTACAGCCTTTCTGAAATTCTTAGATTCTAACTGGTTAACTGCTTGGTGATCATGCTTATGCTACTTGATGGGTTAGTGCCCTCCAAAAGTAGAGAGACAAGTTTGAAGGCATCCCATGGGTGTAAAATTGTATAATTTCGGATCATTCTCAGGAAGTGGTAGTGACACTGCTTAATGACCTAGTACAGGGTGTCTTAATCCTGTCCATTTTTGTTATACCTTATTCTCTTATACAATAACTTGTTTGGCTCTTATCTTGGTTTCACTTGTTGATGGTGATATAGTTGGCATTCAGTTGTTCTACTGGCTAAATAGTTGTTTTTGAGGATTTAAACCACCTTATCAGTTTCCTCATAGGTGACCCTACACATT
>NC_089786.1:25290536-25300536 GCF_040412425.1 Macrobrachium rosenbergii
CAACCTCTCCAACGACACCATCGCCACCGCCTCCATATGTCTGCCCCATTCACACCCCTCAACCCAGAATCTTGGTTCTTCAGGGTGCAGACAATCTTCCAATCAAAGAAAATTACCTCCTCAACATGTAAAGCAGACGCCGTCCTCGAATTCCTGCCAGACAATGTTTTTTAGCAAGTCGCAGGATGGCTCACAGAACTGCAAACCCCTGTCACCTATGAATCACTGAAGAATCAACTGAAGTCATCCTTCAGCATGCCACCTGCCCTAAGAACCAAGAAATTCCTGAAAAACATGGGGGCAGCCATAGGAGATGAGTGGTCATCGCTTGTCTACAAGCAATTGTGGCAGCTCATAAAAACACCATTTTATTTGTAGACAGCCAACCAGAGTTAACCCTTTGATCTTATCAGAGAGGTCCTCCTCACAAAACTGCCCCGCTAAACAGTGGCAGCCATTCCCATCACCTCCACCATGCCCATTGAAGAATTCCTATAATTGGTCGGCTCTGTACACATGGCCTAGAAGATAGTGGAGCCCACCCAACCACCCACAGCAACAGCGGCATGAGAGTCCCAACAGTCAACCGACACTGAATCCGACAGCGACCCAGAGGGACTGGCAGAGTTTCCCAAAATAATTCATCAAGGGGAAGACCAGACAGAAGAAAGACGAACCACCAGAAGGAATGTGGTTTTTCCATGGGAATTTTGGAGAAAAAGGCATTCAAATGTAACAAAGGCTGCCTGTTTTCAAAGAACATGCAAGAGGTTGACTAAACGTTAGTGGTGAGCAGACCGGTTACCTTGTAAGATAAGTTGCACCTGCTTACCGTTGTCTTTCTTCCAACATGAACACAAAAGCTCCATGTGCTTCTTTATCTGAGACAAAAGGTCGAACACAGAATTCCTCATTGACATTGGGGCAAGCAAATCATTTGTGTCAGCCTGCGTGCACAAATGACTCAACCCTACCCTTCCCACCAACCTCCACGTATCCACCACCAGTGGAGCACCACTCAAGATGTACAGCAAGCGAAATGTGAATGTGTCATTCAACGGAAAAGACTTCATCACGGCAGATGTGATGGTAGCACTTTTAGGAGCAGACTTCCTTAAAGCATATGACCTGTTAGTGGACATAGCATCAAAACAAACTGATCCCAAAAACAACTCCAGGATCTCCTCCTCAACAGCTGTGCAAACAACCCACCACCATATTGCCACCACAACAGCAGAAACAACAAACAGGCCCCATGCAGCTGACCTCACCGCCAGAGATACAGTGACTTCTACAAGGCTACCAAGAGGTCTTCAAAGACGACCTGAAGCATGGCTTAACCAAACCAGCAAAACACAACATCAAGCACCACATAGAAACAGAAGGCCCCCAGTCCATGCATGCTTCAGATGGTTAGGCCCAGAGAAACTTGCCTACACCAAACAAGTGTTTAGGGAAATGGAGAATGCAGAAATATACCAAAAAACCCCAGCCCATGGGCATCCCCCCCCACGTCAAAACGAAACCAGGTAGATACCTGTGGCTGAACATAGTGGATATAAACAACCAAATGAACGAAACAAAGATCTTCACCAAAACAGATCTGCTGAAGGGATACTTCCTATTCCAGTAGTGAAGGAAGACATAGAAAAGATCATAATCATCCCCCCCCTTCAGCACCTACACATTCAGCTACAGCTTTTCAGCCTATAGAACATAGGGGCAACCTTCCAGAGACTTATGGACGGCTGCTGGGCGACCTTCCCTTCTGCATGTTCTACGTTGATGACATCCTCATATTTAGCCCCAAACTCAAGCAACATCTTAAGGACATCAAAAGCGTGCTGCATAGACTTAAAGAAAATGAACTTGTAGTAAGGGAAGACAAGTGCGAATGGGCAAAGAAAATGGTGGAATTCCTGTGACATCAAATAAGCACAGATGGCATTCAACCCCTCCCAGAGAAAGTAAAAGCAATTACTGACTTCCACAAAACCAACAATTATTAAAGCAGTACAAGAATTCTCAGGACTAATGAACTATTATCATAGATTTATCCCAAATATTGCTAAAATAAGTTGCTGAACACACCTGCACCAACAAGTATTTGAAGGGTTCAGGAAACACTGTGGTGGATGCATTTTCAAAAAATTGCATCAACACCATCAAGCTTGGAACAGCCTATCCCGAAATAGCAGAGGCGGAAAAAGATGATGTGGACCTATAGCGACTGCGATGGAACAACCCTGCCATTACATGGAACGACCTGTCAATCGACAATGGAGACACGACCACTGCCTGCGAAACAAGAGTGCTGGATGCCCTCACCCCTACCTGTCAGAAGGCCTCAGGAAAAAGATTTCAACCTCCCCATAACCTGTCCCACCCATCAGGCCAGGCAACCACCCGAATTTTAGCAGGGCAGTACTTCTGGTGGGGAATGTAAAAGGACATAAAAAACTGGATGAGAGAATGCCTTCTATGTCAGAAATCAAAAATAACAAGATACATAGAGAGCTGAATAGGAGAGTTCCACACAACACACCGCCGACTCGCCCACATCCACGTCGACATACAATAGCGGGACCTCCACCCACCTCCAAGGGGTACAGATACTTTGTTGACCATCATCACTAGAAAAAACCAGTTGGCCTGAAGCAATACTGACATGGTAGCAGACGGTGGAGAGTTGTGTGAAAGCTCTCATCAGATGGGTCAGCAGACACAGAGTCCCACAGATCATCACATGTCTGCCTTATGGAATGCCCTCGCAGATAGTTTGGGGACAAAGATAATACACGTGACAGCCTGCAGCCCAGAAGCTAAGGGCATCATTGAATGGCTACACCAGTCGTTAAAAGCATCACTCACCACTATATGTCAAGGTGGGAGTTGGAGAAAGCAGTTATCTTGGGTCTTGCTGGGCCTGAGAAAGTCACCACATGAGGCGTTCGACGCATCTCCAGCAGAAGCGCTGTATGGCCAATTATTAACATTGCAAGTGGACGTCTTCAACACCCAACGAACCCAGCATTCCCATCCGACACCCGCAAAGCATTAGAGCAAATAATGCTGGCCAAGACAACTTACCACATGGCCAGAAAAGTGTACAGCACTAATGCACACAGAACGGTCCCCCCCACCCCAACCTTTCTCCCCAGCCTGCTCAGGACCATACCGTGTCATCCAGAGAAGACATAAAACTTACCAAATGACAGTGGATGGCAGAACTTCGTGGATTTTCTATCAACTCCCTAAAGCCAACATACCTCCCAGACACCGACCTACAATTGTAGGCCTCTCCAAGTGGGGAAGTCCTGTAGGGTCCCACATGGAACCACATACTGTTCATCTTACCTGGCCAGCTAATCTCCTCACAAAGAGCATCACTGAGCACCACGCTCTCTCATACAAGAAACAACAGATGTCACACATCCTATGTACAAATATTCTCTTTCATAATATTGTTATGTTAAATGTATCATTCTTAGTACAAACATTACTATGTCAGCATTTCAGCTATATGTATCATAACTTCATTCGTGTCTTGTATATTGATGTATGTACATCTTTCCATCCTCCAACAAGCACAGTTGGATGTGCTCTGACCTCTATTTTGTTACCTCGTGTCAGGCACTACATTTATGCTTCTGTTTGTTGTTTGAATACATCAGTAAGTTTGTAGACGCAGCTTCTTACTCATGCCTTCGCTATGATAAAGTAGCTAGGTAGTTAGATATAAAGCCGAGAGAAAGAGAGAAAGGAGAAAAAGAAAAAGAAAAAAAAAATACCAGTGAAACAAGTATGTCTGTGCCTGTGTGTGTAAGAAGAGAGAGAGAGAGAGAGAGAGAGAGAGAGAGAGAGAGAGAATATGTATATCATCTGTAGCGCTGAAGCGATGCACCGAATTCAAGAGGAATCCGAGAAGGCGGATAAAAAAAGGAAGGTCCTTAAAAGTGAAGGCCAGCGTATGCTTATCTGAGCTCTGTGTGCCGGTGCCTTTCATTCCGTCTATCTGCTTTAAGATTCGACAGAGACGAGAAGCGCGAATGTTTCTGGAAGATGAAATAAAGCTCGTTCCATTTCAGATAAGAGTTAGTATGCAACACTCGCTAATTGGAAGAATGGGCGCACTTACGCAAATGTGACAGATTTTTTTTTTTATGTAATAAGCATTTGTGCTCCTGATCATACTGTATGCTTGGCAGGAGTTAAACAATGGCTTAAAATTAGCAACTCATCCCTAATGAAATAGTCGAGGAATTTTAGGCAAAAAAACATTAATCGACCTAACAAATTTGCAGGAACATGAAAATTGGTCTGTGGTTTCTTTAGGCCACCCTGATGAACATACTAAAAGTCCTCATCGATGCAGGCTGTGCTACGGCGGCCATCTTGGAAAATGGCGGACGAAATTATGTTTTTCGGCAATAACTTGTAAACCGTTGCAGATAAGGAAATTTTTCAAGAGTTAAAAATTGTTCCTTTTAAAAAATAGAAAAGATTGGTAGAAGCAATTTTTCGGTAGAAATAAATAACAGAGATATGTTCAATTAAAGAACTTAGATATTCAATTATAACATATTTAACGTACTAGGAAACAGTTTGATGTTTATGAAAAATGCATTATGCTGTAAAAGGCGATATATCGACTCAGGAAAAGAGCAAATTGATTAATAATAATAATAATAATAATAATAATAATAATAATAATAATAATAATAATAATAATAATAATAATTATTATTATTATTATTATTATTATTATTATATTATTATTAATATACAACAGAATATTATATCGATAGAGACAGGATATCATAAGTAAACTTGTTTCTTTTAATTTCAGATATACAATGGGCTTTGGAAAAACGATTCAAAATTATGGCTTCAATATTTTCAACAAGTTTTGCTTATCTTGCATTTTATTAGAGCAGAACGAACTGGTATTTGGAAACTGCATATTGCAGTAGTAAAAAGATGATGCCCTATTTTCACAGTGCTGGACATTTACACTATGCTAAATGTGCTCTTCTTTATTTACATTTGATGGAGGATTTACATAATAAAATTATTTTCAGAGATTTACGAGAGATGGTTACTTTGCAGTTAGGCGTAGTGACAGATTCTGGTTAGGATTTTCAAATGATTTGTGCATTGAGCAGATTTTGAAGCGTAACTTGAAAGCAATTGGTGGACTTACTTGAGGTCGGGGAATAACAGATTCAACCCTACAGAGGTGGGTGTCATCAGCTGCAATTGGTTTTGAGATTTCTGAGCCTTTATCAATGTTTACTGGGGTCAATGTAAAAATGTTCTGCCGAACAAAGAATCTGGAAAATCGCGAATATCAAGAGATAAAGACGATCTTAGCAAGTTTATCAACTGGCTAAACGAACATAGTCCATTTCATCAGTTATCAGGACAGTTAGTTAACATCTCAAATGGGCTGGTAGCAGACCAAACAACATCATGCGATAGAGCCCTGGAAATACGAAAAGAAACCATCAATTCACTTTCAGGAAGTAACTTTTCTGATGTTAACCTGCAGGGAAAACAGAAAGTTGTTCCTTTGTCTAAACTAACACCAGGCAAAACAAAGATGCATGATAAAAATGTGATGTTGAGCTTCCAACAAGAGCTCTTATGCAGAATGTTATGCCTGGATGTTAGTAAAACGGAAATAAAAGAGTACTTCGAGTATGAGCTAGCAAGTGTACCTCCATCATATTTGGTTCCTCACAGTTAAGGAAAGGACCAAAGTTTTCCTTTTAGAATGCTTTTGCTCCCAGAAAGAGGCTTTATTTTTACCTTCTAACCTATGGTGGAAATCTGCTTCACTCTGTTCCTTGGCCAAAACCATCAACAGTTGGTCAGATACTGGATGTGTTTGTAAGCTATGTTGAGAGCCATTATGGAAAACGCTGCAATGTAGTTGTTGATGGGTATCCAGAGAGAGACACTACTAAAACAGCTGGGCTAGAGCGCCGGGCAGCAAAGAGAACTTCAAGAAATTACACCAGCTACTATTCCACAATCAGATTTTCTAGCAAACCGAAGAAATAAACGCACTCTAATTGATGCTGTTATGCTTAAAAAGAAAAACAAAGGTTATTCAGTTCTACAAGCTGAAAGCGATGCAGATACTCTTATTATCAAAGTTGCTCTTGATCACGCTGAAAATAAATTTCCAACTGTTGTTGTTGGGCAAGATACTGATTTGCTTGTGCTTTTAACCGCTTTAGCTAATAAAGATCTTGACATTTGGCATCTTAAACCAGGAAAATCAGGTAGCACTCAGAAATTGTACAACATGCAGACAGACAAAACATATATGGGTGAAAGCTGTAATATTTTGCTTTTTGTTAATGCCATGACTGAGCCTCACACGATATCTGCACTGTACAAAAATAGGTCAAATTAGAGTACTTAGGCTTCTGCAAAATAATCAGGTTTCGCGAGAACAAATGAAAATGTTTAATCAGAAGGATACCAGCAGGGATGCTATAAAAGATGCTAGTGAAAAGTTCATTCTTAAATGGTATGGGTCTAAATCAAAGTCATTAAATGAGCTCAGATATTTCATGTATAATAGAATTATTGCAAAGAAGAAATTAAGTACACCTTTTCAACTGGCCTCTTTACCCCAAACCAGCGCAGCTGCAGAACAACACTCCTACAGAGTGTATTTGCAAGGACAGGAATGGCTTGGAAATTGCCACAAAATGGGGTTGGTCAATGATAGGAAAATCACTAAAACCTGTCCCCACTACCAAAGAAGCGGTTCCTTTGAAACTCCTGAACCTGGTTTCGTGCAATTGTAAGGGTTCATGCAACAATATGTGCAAATGTGCACAATTCGATATGCACTGCTCAGCGATGTGTGGAGAGTGCCAAGGAACTAATTGTGAAACCTCAGTTGAAATAATTTTAGAAGAACCAGAATACCGAGATGGGAAATTGTGAAATAATATTGCTTGAAAATGTGTATAGCACTTTTGATATTCATAGGATAATTTATTATTAGGAACTGTTTTTTGCCGACTGTGATGTGACGTAAGAGTAAGGTACTATGTTTCTAGAAAATTAGAAAAATATGTCATTTCAGTATTCCACAACAAGAACAGAATAAGAATATATTGATTCTACTTTTGCAGATGAACATCATCATTATTATTTTTTCAGTATTATCAAAATATTCGTTACCCTCTTAAAGATATGCATTAGCTAATATTCATTGTATATTGTGATGTGATTTGGCAGATAAGGGTTTCTGGTAAATCAGAAAATTTTTGAAACTTGTATTGCATAAACCAAATTGAATTGAAAAGTTTAATTTCATTTAAATTAGATATTGTCTATTATTATTTTTATATTCTATCAGAAATTTCTATAAACACTGAAATACTGACTGCAAATATTTCATGAAGTTGATAATTTCACATATTTGTACATTAGTTTTTAAATAGTTATTAATGTCTCCTGTATAACCTGGTTTTGTGATCAAGCATATGGGAAAAATAAAGCTTCCACCGTAACTTTTTTGTTTTTCATCCTGCAAAATAACTTATTTAAGAAAAAAAAAATATTTTTTTATGAGAAATACTTCGTAATTCTTGCATATTTCCTATAACTCAAACGGTTTAGAAGATAAAGACGAAAATACGAAAATCGGACGCCATTTTCCAATATGGCGGCTAGAGCACGGCTTCAGTATATAAGTACTTTTAATATTTTAGTCAGTATGGGTCAGTGTACAACTGTGCCAAGTTTGAACTTCCAGCAAACTAGTTAGGTCGATTTTCCTAAAATTCCTCGACTAAAGACCGAATTGCTGAAGGCTACAAAGAGAGAAAAACTGGCAAAAAAAATTTACTCTGATAATATATTCTGCCGAGCGAATACGACTATACGACACCGATGTTACGGAGTGCAAATTTCTTTTCATGTAGTCATTGTAACATAAGTTGCCAAAAAGGACGTCGCTAAGACCTTAAAATACTGGCGATTATGAGCCAGGCAAATCACACTGGATGCACGGCAAATCCCCAAATCATGGAATCTTACAGTAATGCGTTTTATTTATGCGCATATGATTTCCTAATATTAGGGAGACCAGACTCAGATTTCAAAATTATGATTGTATAATTCCATAACATATTGCTGAGTGTGGGTGCATTAGTGTTAATTTGGTTCCTGGCATAAACAATTATAAGAGTATTTTGGGATTATATCGCAGATCTCGATGATGTGTGCTGTATTTGGGTTTGGTTCTTGAATTGAAGGCAAAATATATTATTATTATTATTATTATTATTATTATTATTATTATTATTATTATTATTATTATTATTATTATTATTATTATTATACGCGTGAAATGTATTTCGAAATTTTCAGGGGACGCTTCGTAGCAAATATCATTGTTTTTCTTTTATACGTGCGTGTGAGTGAAGTAGGTTAGACAGATACTGTTAATAAACAAAAAAAGTAGGGAAGAATATAAATGACCCGTTTGATGTATTCCAACTAAAACTTCAGGATTACAGAGGGTTCCTGTATCAATAACTAACGCTAATTATCGATAACTGACGACATCCCAGTAGCAGAGACTGTTTGTCAAGATTACAAGAGTGATTTTCAGTTTCAAGTTTAATATTGCTGGCGTAGTTCTCCGATCCTTGAAGTCTTGATGACATCCCAGTGCTATAAAAGGCAGGGAGACATGATTACGCTGACAAGATTATAACATCCCTGAAATTTCTTGATATATAAGTTTTAATGATTCCCAGCTTGAGCTGTCTTTCATTCTGATATATATATATATATATATATATATATATATATATATATATATATATATATATATATATATATATATATATATATATATATATATATATATATATATGTATATGCTATATATATATATATATATATATATATATATATATATATATATATATATATATATATATATATATCCATATATATATATATATGTGTGTGTGTGTGTGTGTGTGTGTGTGTGTGTGTGTGTGTGTGTGTGTGTGTGTGTGTATACAGAGATATATATGATCAAAACAACTATGTCTTGCCCCCATTTTCAATTTTCATTTTGCCTTTTTCATATTCGTATCCGCGCTTTCATTTTTATCATGCTTATTCCCATTTTGTACCTCACCTTTAAAGTACCAGCACATGTGCATGTCTCATGATTTTGACCAGTACATGTGTCCCAAAGACGCCATACAGTCTCAGGGAAGTCAGTTCCATGAACATCTTGATATAAATTTGACTTGTGCCTTAGGGTACGAAAGCTGACAAATCCGGTGCGCTGGCATTATCAAATAAAAGTCACGAGGCTATATGCGAAAAAAATAAATAATTATCTGTTGAGTGATGGAATACATACTAAGAGCTAAATAAAAACCTTATAAACAAGCGAACAGTAATTTCAACAGGAAACCTAAAGAGCCATTAAAAGGCAATAAAAGCCGCCTAAGTAAGTATGGAACAATAGAAACGAACAAAACAAAAGTTCCCGCCTGACATTTTATTGCTTTAGTTGGTTCAGCATCTTACAAATTAGCTGAATACCTGGTTAATATTCTTAATGCACTGGCTGGTACCATTTCCGATACTAATATAAAGAACAAAGTTGATTTGATAAATAAAGTGAATAATGTACAGATTAATAGTAAACCTACAGTAGGCTAGTGAGTTTTGAAGTGATTTCATGGTTTACAAAGGTACCTATTGACGATATGCCGGAGTTTTTTTCCAGATACGTTGGACATACTGTTTTCCCAGAACTCTTTATTAGAAAAATTAAGATATGTATAAAAAAATATAAATTTGAATTCAACAGGATATTTTCCTGTCAGAATTTCGGTATGGGTAACTTTTTATCTCCAGGGTTAAGAAATTTGCATATGTGATTAATTCTTCAAAGATAAAATATGAAACAAAATCACTCCACGCAACATTCTATATTTCA
>NC_089786.1:25305536-25317954 GCF_040412425.1 Macrobrachium rosenbergii
GGTTTGCATTCTTTCCAAATTGTATATAAGCAATATATTTTATTTGAAAAAAATGGCAGAAAAAGGAAGCTAATTGCCCTTTGCATGAATTTTTCAGTTTAAAATTTGATATGTTTGATTTTTATATGGTTATTGATTGTTTACAGTTGTGCAGCAGTAAGAAGGTTATGTGAAGAAGAATAAAGGAGTTGCCCTTTCACACCCCAAGATTTTTAACTCTTACCTATCCAATGATCCATTTTGGAAAATCAATATATATATATATATATATATATATATATATATATATATATATATATATATATATAATATATATGTCTCTCTTCTTTCTCTCCCATATCTATATATTCATGAAGCCTAAGTATCAAAGCAATATCGAAATTCGGTATATCTCCGTTGGAGAATTGTCGCCGAAGGAATTTATATAGGTGATAAATGACGTGGGGACACGAACCCGCGACGAAAACTATTCAGCGACTCAGTTGACGTAAACCATTGAGCCATCAAGGAGTCGCTGAACAGGCTTTTCGTCGCGGGTTCGTGTCCCCACGATTCCACCATTTATCACTTATATAAATTAACGTGGTGATAATACCTCACGTGTGACTATACTCATGATATATACTGAATCTCTGATAAAAATTTCATATACATATACATAGTACATATACATATATTGTATATAAATCACGGTATGATAAAAATTTCATACATATACATATTATACATATATATATATATATATATATATATATATATATATATACTGTGTAAAATAATGTGTGTGTGTGTGTAACACAGAAGGGCTGTTGTTCATTAGCACACAAGGTGAAATGAAGGGACAGAACATCTTTATAAAACAGGTTACTGGCCGACGTTTCGCGATAACTTTCCAGTACTGTCCTTTTTTTTTTTTTTTTTTTTTTCTGATGAGAATTTGCTGGATAACCACAACTTAGAAATTTTATATATATTTTTTATTAAGTTTTCTGAGTAGATTTGGAAGGTTTTTGTATTCAGCCATCCAGGTTCTGACTTTTGAAATGCTCTGTTTCCTAAAGATCCTTGCTCATATCACTAGCCATTTTGCATCTTGAGCTTCATTGACCATTTACTGCCTTGTATGTAAAGATTTGATATTGAAGTGGTTTTATGGATCTCCGTCATAAAGGGTCTCAACACCAAGTAAAGATGTTTTTGCATGTGTGTGTGTGTGACTATGGCTAGAGCTAATTTGGGGTGAAATGATTTGTGATAGATAAAGGAAGGAAGAGTCTTTGGAGATAATCACATCATAGAAAAACTGAATAGTTCAATGTGACACAACTCAAAAGTATTTATTTATTTGAATTAATATAGACTATATCAGTAGAGACAGTTAGGCAACTTCATAACCAGAAGGCATCTCCTTGTTTCTGTTTGTTCTACAAGTTGGAAAATGTCCTGCAACTGATTATAAATTAGTGAGCTATTTTCAGCTTAGCCATACGGTATTTTCTCAAGTTGAATAATAATGTAGTGGATGTTTTTCTTGGCTAGAAATAACTTGAAAATTAAGTAAGAACAGCCATTCGGGCATGAGTTACAAGTTTCTGTGGATATGCTGAAAACAAAGTATTAGGAAACAAGAGGTGTGTTTTGCCTTTCTCCTCATGTAAGAGTCATTTGGTTAAATTTTTTTGTTTCATAGGCTTTGTAGGTCATCATGGTTAAAGAACTAAGTTCCTGGGTTAATTCCTTCTTTAAGGATATGAATTTTTACCAGCATTTATGTAGAAATTGCTTGAATGATAAAAAGTGGAGAAGTCGCACAGTAGGTCTAACAAAGTTAAGCAAACATTTGTTGTTTTCTATCATTCCTTCCAGCAATTGGAATACGAATCATATAGTAGTAAAATATTGAGAGCTGTAGTAATTGAGATGGTGGCTTATCCCTTATTCATGGTGCTTTTGCCCATACCTGTAACCATTTCTTGTACACAGGTAAGAGTATATATAAACTTAACTATGAATTGGTAATGTTAGTGAGCATTAATATTTTCTTTAAGATTTTAAGTACTTTACTTGACAATTGACCCAGTTGCAATATAGAAACAGTTGTGCTTTCAGGATTAAATGAAAACAGTAGTTGGTTGAGCAGACTACTGAGTCTAATTTAGGCATCCCTATGAAGTACAAGGTGTCATAGTTTTTGTAAAATACTTAACCAGACCACTGAGTTACACTGCTAGACCCATATAGGTTGGTCTAGAAAATTTGATTGTGAGTGAATGGTGAAAATTGGACCAAAGCAAAGTGAAGGTATTAGAAAGCAGATGGGAAGAATCCAAAGGGAACAAATGAAAACTGAAAGACAGAAAGCTGTACATCCGGGATCTGAAGGCCATTGCAGAAAACCTTTAGCTTTGGACAATAAAATTCAGACGGTATATTGTGGGCAGTATCACTGTATGGAAGTATGAGGCATTGTTAGAACACATGATTCATATAGTATACTTAAAAATATTTTTATAACCGCTATGATATTATAGCAGCATTTATAGTAAGTTTGGATGATGAAATGAATGTAATGTTCCATCTTCATTGACACTTTATTGACCTGTGACACAGCATGAATAGTATTTTGAAAAATGTTTGGTATAAAATTAATTACTTTATAAATATGATAATTACATGTTATTTAGAAAATAGATGTCTTGGTTAAGTTTTTTATACATTTTCCTTGGTCTTGATGTTTCTTTTACATGGCCTTTCTCTCTTAATCTTCCTCCATTATTATAGCTATTTTCTGCAGTGTAATGCTTTTCATCCAGAAGCTAAAATTAAAGTAGTCGTTTAGTATAAAATAGAAGTAATCTTGACTTGGCAAGTATATGTTGTAAAGTCATAGGTGGATAAATGTGATAAAGTGGATTTTGAGAAAGAAAAAATAAAACAATAATTTCTTGCAAATGCCTAAAACCCTGCAAAAAGTCAAGCGTAACATGTAAAGGAACAATTTAAAGTAGTAAGAAAAAGTTAGGATTGCATATAGACCTGAGACTTGGGACTAGGTAATGTAGATACAAAAAGTTGATAACTCGGGAAGAACTTATATGAAGTCATTGATGATAAATTTCTGTACAGATTATGGAATCAGTGTACAGTATAAGAAATTGATTTTCGTTAAGTATGCTGTGTATATTGATAGTGTACATTCTTTAAGAATGGCAGAAGAAAGTAAACAGATGATATAATGTATATAACTGTAAAATGTGGTCTTAAATTTTGGAGATAGTAATCTAATCTACCCGTAGATAAGCTGCCATCCCTAGAATTAGCATTCTAATTAGGAACTTGTTAAGTTCCTCTAATTACCAAATCTAACTCAATATTACTTAATTTCGAATTGATATGACCATTGCGCTACCTTCATTGCTAGCTGTGGTGTTTTCAGCAAGCCTTTTGCAGGACTTTCATGTTTTCATCAAAATCAACCAAACATGAAATGTCAGGATGAAAGTATGAAGACCATTCACATATCTAGGCTAACATTTTATACAACCATTATTTAGCTCCAAACCTACTCAAATTCAAATAGCTAATTAACATTTGATAAAAATATTCTTGGTTTTTCTGATTGCATATGAAATTTTTGACAGTAGTTTGATGAGAAAAATAGTAAAATATAACTCTTGGATCATCATTTTAATATAACTACAGTATATTAAAGTTGTTGGATGGTATCCTTTATGACATTGTACACTTAGGATATTGCATATCATACTTTATAATTTTTCCTGTTTTCATATATACTGTACCATGTTTTTCACTGTTTTTATATACAGTTTCAAAGAAAAGTAAAGGAATATCTAGGAGAGCACCTTGATAATAAAATTGTAGATTATGATCTGGAAAAATCTTGTGGACAGATATCTTCCATTGGCAGACAAATAGTTTTAATTTTCTGTAATGTGCATAGAAATATTCTTAATGTTGATGCTTTTGACATAATGGTTGATAGGTCTAGGTTGTATGTAGGTTTTGATGATCAGTTAATAACTAATGTAATTTTATTATCTTTTGCTTTTTATAACTGTGCAAAAAAATGACTTTCAAGTGTATCAATTTATGAGTACAGTATATATTATTAAATGATGAAAAGATAATTTTTATATATATATATATATATATATATATATATATATATATATATATATATTTGTTTTCAAAGTACTGACTTTATTGCCATCATAGGCAGTGATGCTATTTGAGCATTTTATTCATCTGGGCAAATTTACATAGTAGTACCCTTCTTTTTTTCTTAGCAGTCAGGCTGTGACACATCAGGATTCAGGACTTTTAAGTGTAGCCTATTGCCTTTTAAGTTTTTGATATGTCGTATATGTCATTATATCAAAATAGAAAGAAAGGGATCTAGTAAACAGATTTTACAGTTATTTAGTAGCTTTAGAATATGCTTTTAAATTTATTGGTTCTGTTGAAAATAATATAACTAGTTTATATCAAAGGAATCATAGTATCTTCTGAGTTTTTCAAAGAGTCCAGTGAAATTTTTAACTATAATCTTAGTTTTGTGATGATATCCAATAATCATGTTTTAAGTTGGAGCAAGAGGATTGAAGAGGGTGTTGTATTTTATATTACTATTACATTTAAGTGATTTATGAAGCAAGAGAGAGAATGAAATCATCAACTGTGATTAGACTTATTTTTAATGAGCAGGTAATACTAGCATAATGTTTTATTTTCCCTTAAGTTTTAGACATGATCAAGGTGCTGTATGCCAGGAATTATGAAATCTGTGATGAGCGTGAATAAAAGTATGCTTGGTGTGTTATTTTACATTTGTGTGTGTTTAGCCATATTCATGATTTAAACTGAAAATAATTATATTGGGAAATTGTTCCTTTTATTGTGGGGCAAGATATATTTATTTAAAGAAGCTCACCCCTTAATTTTATTATTAAATATTAATTGTCTAGGAAGATGTGGGCTGCACTCACATTATTTAATTCATCTTTGATGAGAATCATGTCAGCACTGTTCATTTCCTTTGACAAATTCCCTATGATATCAAGATTGCTGTTTGTTTGCTGTGGAAGAGGGTGAGCCAAACAGATTTTTAACCTAGTTGTAATGAAGTCACATTACCATCTGGTATTGTGAAGATTTGCTAATCAATAGCTATCTGTATCACATTTTTAAGTGCACTGTTTTATAAACTTATATTATCAATAGATAAGCTCCCTACTTACTGATCAAGCCTATAGCTCTACAGTAATGGTAGAGCTTTTTTGTAATAGGCATTCAAGTGTGAGGTGGTTGCTGGAGGGTGGTCAACTAGCGTGAATAAATTTTGTAAAATGAAATAAAATTGCTGTAAACTTTTGCTTGCTCTTTAATGTTTCCATATATTTTGATGTTTATTTTTATATAAATATATACCTCAGAAAAAAAGTTTTATTTGCCATTTTGATTTCAAGCAGTGTATTTTAACAATGTATGTTGAGTAAATGTGACAAATTTGTGATTTGATTCTGTAAGTGTTCATGCATTTATAATGTAGATTTTTTGTATTTTACAGATAACAAGGAACATAATTCAAAGCTTGACCTTTGTATGCTTAATCTTTGATCTTGAACATAAGAATTTGTATTACTGTAATAGATTTATATGTTCTATGACTTACCTGTCAACCAAGAGAGGTGGCCACCTGTATCACCTTTGTAAATTTCTTTTGAAGTCTTTAAAAAAATTCTCATATCTATAAATGACACCCAAATGTCTGTAGTCCTTAAAAATCCTTGAGATCCATAGATAAAAATAAAATGGCTGGATGAGTGACACAAGTAATTTAATGACAACAAATTGATAATAGTTTGCATAAATTATTGAGCAGCACTACAAAACTACATGAAACTGACTTCATTTAGTTAGAAGGTTATGTGTCATGCTGGCTGTTATCAACAAATAGCATTGCTTACCATGAATTTTTAATAAGTCTTTGTTTTAATTCACATACATATCATTTTTTTGTGTAAACTGAGTAAATGGAAAATAATGCATATAATTTGCTGACATTCCATGTAGGATGTGTTTTGACATTTCATCATATCTATATACATTACTGTGCATATTCAAAAGATACTGTATTGATGAAAGGATAGCAAAGAGAATTAAACCAACTTTTTGTAGATTTTGTTCAAGTGAGTGCCTCATCATTGAGATATATGATTGTCTGTTTTGTTTCTTTTCTATTTAGATTGATAGAATGAATTTTTGAAAATCCTGAGGGTTATTGTTGTTATTGACAATTAGAGGATGAAGATATAGCCATTGAACATAGAAGTTGGTAAATAACTTGTAGAGCAAGTCATACATATTAGGTTTCATTTTGTAGTTTGATGGGTTCCATTTATGCTTATTTCCATTACACACATTCACTTTCTCTTTCAAGGAGGACCTTGTATCTACCAAACTGACTTTGTAAAGGGTAGGTCGTTTTGGTTATACACATAACTATCTACATTCTACCATTTATCCTCATACCCTTTAACTTGCTATCATTTACTTTCAGCATTTTCATCTTGCAAACATTTGTAGTTTTTGCCAGTCTGTAGCTTGTTTTACTACCATTAATCAATTCTGCATTATGATGAAACATCAGCAACTTTGTAATCCATTTATGGCACTTTAATTTGCAGTTTTGAGCCAACAGATACCCTTTCTCTAACTACTGTCATTATCCCCTTCCTTGAAAATAGTAAACATTTGAGTGCAGAATCATAACTTATCAAAGTACTGCTTTTGCTATTAACTAGTCACTTAGATTTACATACTGTATTCTATTGTAAGTTTGTTTGGATTATATATTTCTAATTTTTTCCAGTCAAATACTTTCTGCAGTCAACATTCATCCTCAGGACCACCCACTTTGCATCTGTAACATCACATATGATAACCTACCTTCTCTGGCCCAAATATGTTATATAGTGTTTATCCTTTTTCTTTCAGACTTCTTTAACAATGGATTCATAAAAAAACAATCTGCACTCCCTTATCCTTCCAGAATGTAAACTGATCTTCCCTTTTCACTCTTTCTGTAATGGGCATTATTTCTTAATCAAACCCTATTACGGTATATACCTTTCTTAGTAAACAAAATGTCTATATAATTTTTTTCTTGTAATCATCTCCATCTCCTTAACCCCGGATTCCCAACCCTATGAGGCAGGTGGCTTAGGATCCATTGCAGGAGAGTATGCTCATTTATGCCCCTACTCTCTGCTCTAGATTCAACAAACATTGGGACCTTTAACTCCTTTACCCTCTTCCTGTTAATTTTTCCTTCACTTCCTCATTTGTTGATATATTTGCATGTCGTTGAATTATGGACACTACTGCTCTGGTAACTTTGGAGAAGGGTGGAGAATGGACGACTGCCACTTACCCATAGAACTAGAACACCTGACGTCGAGTGAGGGAAATTTTCATGTCAAACCATGCCCTCCTTGCTGGGTCCAATCTCGACGGACTGATAACCTTCCTAGCAAAGGGGTGGTGTATATCCAGGTGAGGATCCCAGGACAGTTACCACTGTGGGTAACAGCATTGCTCCTCCCGTGAACGAGGTGAATTATGTTAAAGAAATAATAGTGTATAATACAAGTATTTCAGACCATAATGCCATAGAATTAACAGTCCATTCCAAAGCAAGTGAAAAACAGAGATAAGCAAGAGACAAAAAAAATGGGAAGGATATGGAAAATACAATTTTTATAGTAAGAATATAAAATGGTCAGAAATAAATGAAGAATTAAACAAAGACTGGGAAAAACATATTCGTAAGTGATAATATACAGGTAAATACGGATATATTATATAAAATATGAGAGAAAATAGTGGATAAATATATACTGAAGAAGAAAAGTGAACATCAGTCATGTATACCAAGAGACAGAAGGATCTTGTTCCAGAAAATCAGAAAGTGGAAAAAGGTCTTGCAAAAGAAAAGAATGCATGGAAAGTGATGGAACTAAAAGTAATATAGAAAATGCAGAACAAAAGATTGTACAATCTAAAGAAAATGAAAATGAGGCTTAGAAGAAAAGACTAAAAATATCAAGCAAAACCCCAAAATATTTTACTCATATGCGAAAAATGAATAAGAGAATAGAAATAGGCCCTCTAAGAATTGAAGGGTGATTAACGAATGAAAAAGGAAATTGCAACATATTAGCAGAATTGATAATGAAGATGATACAGAAATAAGAGATGAAAATAGTGAATATTGATCGGACAGAGATATTAATGAAGCCGATATTGTGCAGGCTATTAATGAAATTAAAAATGGATCAGCAGCCGACCAGACGGCGTCCACTGCCATTTTGTTAAAGAAAGTTCATTCTATCGCAGAGCCGCTTGCAATATTATTAAGACAAAGTGTAGATACAGGCAAGATTTATGATGAGCCTAAATTAGCATATATTACCCTATTTTCAAAAGTGGATCAAGACTATAGGCAAGTAATTATAGGCCTTTGAGTCTAACATATTATGAAAGGCTAATGAAAAAAAGTATAATGAAACATTTAATGAAAGATAGTTTGTTTAATATAGGACAACATGGTTTTGTACCCGGAAAAGTACACAAACCCAACTGTTAGTCCACCATGAAAACATATATAAAAATATGAAAAACAGAAAAGATACAGATGTGGTTTACCTAGACTTTGCAAAGCTTTTTGACAAGGTAGACCATAATATATTAGCAAAAAAATGAAAACATAATATTGTGGACAAAGTAGGAAGATGGATAAAAGAATTTTTGCAAAACGGAAAACAGATAGTGATTGCAAACGATGAGAAATCGGATGAAGCTATGGTAATATCCGTGTGCCGCAAGGTACTGTGTTAGCTGCATTGCTGTTTGTTATTATGATTGCAGACATAGACAGTAATGTTAAGGACTTGGTAGTGAGAAGTTTTGCAGATGACACAAGAATAAGTAAAGAAATAACTTGTGATGAAGATAGGAACTCACACAAAGAGACCTAAACAAAATATATGAAATGGGCAGAGGTAAATAGGATGGTATTTAACCCTGATAAATGTGAATCAATAAATTATGGTGATAAAGAAGGAATGCTATATGCATATAGGGGACCTAATAACCAGACAGTCACAAATAAGGAAGCCATTAAGACCTTGGTGTGATGTTGAATAGGAATATGTTATGCAATGATCAAATAGCAATACTATTGGCAAAATGCAAAGCAAAAATGGGAATGTTGTTCTGGCACTTCAAAACAAGAAAAGCCGAATACATGATTATGCTTTATAAAACGTATGTAGTAGTCCTCCACTTGAATATTGCAATATGATATGGTGCCCACACTACCAAAAAGGATATTGCATTTTAAGATTAAGAGTTCATTTTTGGCTCATTGTTTTTAGCACATTACCTGAAGTTTAGTATGCAACCATCAGGAAATGAAAAAATATCATTATCATATACAAATATTGGAATATATGACAGCGAAAAAAGCTCGTATATAATTGTATACAAATCGCGCTGTAAGCAAAACAGTTAAAACTAATGAGTTAATTTTTTTAGTTGTGTGTACACTAAATTTCGATGATTTTGGTATATAACAAATTTTAAAACGATCAAAAGCAACACAGAAAAATATTATCACAAAATGATGCATGAATTAAGTCATGTCTGCGGACATAAAAATTTTTTAAAATTCACCATAAATCAAAATATTGTGCTAGAACTTCCTGTTTGTTGAAAAATGAAACTAATTAGTTTGAATATTACTAGACTGTAAGTGTTTAGCTACATTTAGTTTTAAATCATTTCAAGTCAGGTTAAAGTTGACCAAGAGTCGAATTTTTCTATTTATCGTGATTTATATGGAAATATTTCAAAACAGATAAGCTAAAACCATGAGTTATTTTTGTTGTATTGTACATGAAATTGCGCTATTTCATATAACATTTATGTAGAGCTAATATAAACGGGCCTGACTCTTGCGACCACAGAGACGAAAGGAATTTTGAATGTTCGGCCGATTCTTGCTTTCAGTGTAAGAAAATATTTTTTTAAATTCACCATAAATCAGAAATATTGTACTAAAGACTTGTTTATTAAATAGTTCAATATTGAATCTTACACTCAGTGGAAGTTTAGCTCTGTTGCGGTTTTAACCATTTCGATTCAGTTCGAGTTGACCGAAGGTAGAAATTTTAGCAGTTATCATTGATTTGTAAAAATGTTTCAAAACTGATAAAAGCTTCACAACCATGAGCTATTTTCTGTTGTATTCTGTGAAGTACGCACATTTTCATATATAAAAGTTTATGTACGACTAATGTAAAACGATGCAAACATTACGACAACATGACGAAAGAATTTCTGAGATGTTCAACGAGTTGTTAGCATGAAATTTTTTTTTTTTCAGAAATTCATCATAACCGAAACATTGCGAGATTTGATTTGTTGCAAATGAAGGTATGATTGAATATTACTAGAATATAAGAGTTTTTAACATAATTTCCGTTTTTACCATTTCGGTCGAGTTAAAGTTGGCGAAAGGCTTGAAATTTTTAGTAGATTATCGTGGTTTTATATGAAATTATTTCAAAACTGATAAAGCTACAACCATGAGTTATTTTCTGTTGTATTCTATGAAATTGCTCACATTTCCGCTATATAAAACTTTATCATGACTAATATAAAACAATGCAAACATTACGACAAACGTGACGAAAGAATTTCTGGCGCGGACGTGAAAAGGTTTTTCAAAATTCACCATAAATCAAAATATTGTGCTAGAGACTTCCAATTGGATGCCAAATGAAGGTAAATGATTGAATATTACTAGATCGTAAGAATTTTAGCTTAAAATTGCGTTTTTTGACCATTTCAGTGAGTCGAGTCTGGATTGATAGTTGAAATTTTTGCAGTTATCGTGGTTTATCTGAAAAATATTTCCAAACTGATAAAGCTACAACCATGGTTTGTATTTGCTGTATTTTACATGAAATTGCGCACATTTTCATATATAAAACTTTTTATGTAACGTAATATAGAACAGTGTAAAAATACGACAAAATGACGAAAGAATTTATGAAATTTTCGGCTGAGTTACCACCGTCGCTAGAGAAAATTTTTTCAAAAAATTCACCATAAATCAAAATATTGTTAGAGACTTTAATTTGTTGCAAAATGAAGGTACATGATTGAATATTACTAGAATGTAAGAGTTTTTAGCTTACAGTACGTTTTTGACCATTTCGGTCGAGTCAAAGTTGACGAAGTTGAAATTTTTGTAGTCTTGGCGTCTGGTGCGCCCACTCGCACCTAACAGACAATTTGGTCATGAAATCGTCCAGCAAAGCGTTCAGGTTGGGACCTGGACTACTGGGAAAGACTACAATTCTTAAATTTATATAGTCTCGAAAGGAGAAGAGAACACTACATGATAATACAGGCATGGAAACAGATAGAAGGAATTACAGAAAACATCATGGAGCTAAAAATATCAGAAAGAGCAAGCAGAGGTAGATTAATAGTGCCCAAAACTATACCAGGAAAACTAAGGAAAGCACACAGGACATTAATCCACCACGCACCATCATTGATAATGCAGTGTCTATTCAATGGCTAAGTTCTTCATTGGAGGGTGGGTAGAGCTCTCGGCTAGCATGCTGTTGGCCCACCGTTCGACTCTCTGACCGGCCAGTGAAGAATTAGAGGAATTTTTTTCTGATGATAGAAATTCATTTCTCGTCATAATGTGGTTCAGATTCCACAATAAGCTGTAGGTCCCGTCGCTAGGTAACCAGTTGGTTCTTGGCCACGTAAAATAAATCTAATCTTTTGGGCCAGCCCTAGGAGAGCTGTTAATCAGCTCAGTGGTCTGGTTAAACTAAGATATATAATTAACTTATTCAATGGGCTACCAGCTCATCTGAGGAACATATCTGGAGTGAGCGTAGATGCCTTTAAGAATAAGCTCGACAAATATCTAAGATGCATCCCAGACCATCCAAGATTGGAAGATGCAAAATATACTGGAAGATGCATTAGCAATTCTCTGGTAGACATCAGAGGTGCCTCACACAGAGGGACCTGGGGTAACCCGAACGAACTGTAGGGTCTGTTAGGTGTAAGGAAAGGTCTCTTGTACCTTGTGATAACCTAACTTTTCCTCCTCTGTTATTTATAACTTGTAAAGCTATTTTACCTTGTCTGACTTCATGTAGGCTGGAAGAATAGTGTATTCCATTTACTTGTGCTCCTTCTGTAAGGGTTAGAACTTCTTTCCTTCATATAATGGATTTATTGTGATTCTATCCAGGTGCTTTCTCCTGGCTTAAGTCTTAATTCTCTGTTAATTTCAGGTAAG